>NW_007727416.1:128123-135273 GCF_000696425.1 Galeopterus variegatus | reverse complement strand
ACCCCAAGCCAAGGGTTGCAATCCCCTTACTGGTCCAAAAAAAAAAAAAAAAGAGAGAGAATGTATTCTTTATTTCTAGAATTTCTTTTTCTTTTTTTTTTAATTGATTCAATTCCTTCGTCAAGTTTCGCATTCTGCTCCTGGATGGTTTTCCAGATATTATTTATTTATTTATTTATTTATTTATTTATTTATTTATTTCAGATAATTTTTTAAAAATTTTTATTGAATTAAATTGATTATACATATTTTTGGGATTCAACACTGATATGTGTTGATCAAATCAATATTACTAGCATGTATATTGTTACAAATCATAATTATTCTTTGTTACCTTTGTCCAATCTCTCCTCACCCCCCTCTCCCTCCCTGCTCCTTCTGGAAGAATAATGGTTATTCTGTTGATTTGTCGCCTAGATGATCTGTCAAATGCTGAGAGGTGTGATCAGGTCCCTCAATATTATCATAGAACAAATGCTTCTCTCACTCTGAAATAGGCTTTGTGGAGAGAGACATCCTCTTCTTTTATCTCTGTTGGTGATTCTCCTTATGTCAATGCACTCCAGTGGCTGGTGGACCATCTGCATTGTGGTTGTAGTGTCTAGCCACTTTCATGGCAGCCATGGTTATTGTGGTGGCTGTGGTGGGCCACCCACATGGAGGTGATGTTTTTGGCATGCTTCTTGGTGCTGGCATGGTGTGCCTGGTTGTGGGAGGGTGATCTTGTCCCCTTCTCCATGACTTGGGTCCCCAGGTGGGCCCCAAGGCACTGGCATGGTGTGCCTGGTCCCTGGCTCCATGACTCAGGTCCCTAGGCAGGCCCCAAGGCACTGGTGTGGTGTGCCTGGTTGTGGGAAGAGGGTCCAGTCCCCAGATCCATGCCTCAGGTCCCTGGGTGGGCCCCAAGGCACTGGCACAGTGTGCCTGATTGTGGGAGGGGGGCCCAGTTCCCAGATCCATACCTTGGGTTCCTGGTTGGGTCCTGAGGTGCTGGCGCCATGTGCCTGGTTGTGAGAGGGGGGTCCAATCCCATTTTCCATGCCTTGGGTCCCTGGATGAGTCCCAAGGCACTGGCGCAGTGTGCCTGGTTGTGGGAGGGGAGTCCAGTCCCTGGCTGCATGCCTCAGGTCACTGGGTGGGCCCTGAGGCACTGGCATGGTGTGCCTGGTTGTGGGAGTGGTATCTGGTCCCCTTCTCCATGCCTCTGTGGGCCCTGAGGTGCTGGTGCAGTGTGCCTGGTTGTGGGAGGGGTGTCCGGTCCCTGGATCTGTGCCTTGGGTCCCTGGGTAGGCCCTGAGGTGCTGGCATGGTGTGCCTGGCTGTGGAAGGGAGGGGTCTGGTCCACTTCTCCATGACTAGGGTCCCCAGGTGGGCCCTGAGGTGCTGGTGCTGTGTGCCTGGTTGTGGGAGGGGGGTGTGGTCCACTTCTCCATGACTCAGGTCCTGGGCAGGTGCTGAGGCACTGGTGCGGGTGTACCTGGTTGTGTGAGGAGAGTCTGGTCCCCTTCTCTGTGCCTCAGTGGGCCCTGAGGTGCTGGCACATTGTGCCTGATTGTGGGAGGAGGGGTCCAGTCCCCAACTCCAAGTCCCAAGCCTCTAGGCAGGGCCCCAAGGTGCTGGTGGTGTGAGTGGTTGTGGGTGCGGGTCAGGTTCCTGGCTCCATGCCTAATGTCCTCTGGTGGGCCCCAAGGCACTGGTGGTGTGACTGGGCCAGAACTAAGTTTTTGTCCTTTGCTTACTTCTAACATTGGGGAACTTCCTGTGGGAACCAGTACTTGAGCTGTGTGGTTGAGCTAAATTGCTGCTTTGCTGCTGTTTCTCTAGGAAAGTCTTTTTGTGCAGCTCAGGGTTTAATGATTGACCTTATAGGTACTTCCAGCTCTCCAGAGACATGGTGGGTCTGGGTTGTGTAGAAACTCTAATCTGGGCCTGAGTTTTTCCATCAAACCACACCCCATGCAATTCTGCATTCCCAACCAGTCTCCTCTGAGTGGTCCTGTGCTGATTGGGGGGTGGGTCAGCTGTCATTGCTATGTCCCAGTGTTCTCCTGGTGGGCCCGTCTCCCCCACCACCCATGCTCCAAACATTGCCCATGGGACAGTCCCTGCACCCTTCCCTTGCAATGACTCACCGGACTCTGAATGGCTCCCCTTTTTCAGCTGTTCTGGCTTCTCGCTCCTGCGTGGGTCCATGGGAACCATATTAGTGGTCTTGCTGTCGTGGGGCCACCAAGGCCCTCTTCTCCCCTCTGCCTCCAAGTAATTCCATCTGAAAGGCACAGCTGCAGCTTCTGCCAGCTCCTGCTCCAGACCCTCACCAGCTCGAGCCTTAAAGTAACCGCAGCCTAAAACACTCAGAGCAGTTTTTTCTTTCTCTCATCGTGGCTTCTCCCACCTTCATGAACTCCATAGATCTCTCCTCCTCTTCCCCTGAGCTCCAGTGGCCCNCCATGACTAGGGTCCCCAGGTGGGCCCTGAGGTGCTGGTGCTGTGTGCCTGGTTGTGGGAGGAGGGTCTGGTCCCCTTCTCTGTGCCTCAGTGGGCCCCGAGGTGCTGGCACATTGTGCCTGATTGTGGGAGGAGGGGTCCAGTCCCTGACTCCAAGTCCCAAGCCTCTGGGCAGGGCCCCAAGGTGCTGGTGGTGTGAGTGGTTGTGGGTGCGGGTCAGGTTCCTGGCTCCATGCCTAATGTCCTCTGGTGGGCCCCAAGGCACTGGTGGTGTGACTGGGCCAGAACTAAGTTTTTGTCCTTTGCTTACTTCTAACATTGGGGAACTTCCTATGGGAACCAGTACTTGAGCTGTGTGGTTGAGCTAAATTGCTGCTTTGCTGCTGTTTCTCTAGGAAAGTCTTTTTGTGCAGCTCAGGGTTTAATGATTGACCTTATAGGTACTTCCAGCTCTCCAGAGACACCGTGGATCTGGGTTGTGTAGAAACTCTAATCTGGGCCTGAGTTTTTCCATCAAATCATACCCCATGCAATTCTGCATTCCCAACCAGTCTCCTCTGAGTGGTCCTGTGCTGATTGGGGCTGGGTCAGCTGTCACTGCTATGTCCCAGTGTTCTCCCGGTGGGCCTGTCTCCCCCACCACCCGTGCTCCAAACATTGCCCATGGGACAGGCCCTGCACCCTTCCCTTGCAATGACTCACCGGACTCTGAATGGCTCCCCTTTTTCAGCTGTTCTGGCTTCTCGCTCCTGCGTGGGTCCATGGGAACCGTATTAGTGGTCTTGCTGTCCTGGGGCTATCAAGGCCCTCTTCTCCCCTCTGCCTCCAAGTAATTCCATCTGAAAGGCACAGCTGCAGCTTCTGCCAGCTCCTGCTCCAGACCCTCACCAGCTCGAGCCTTAAAGTAGCCGCAGCCTAAAACACTCAGAGCAGTTTTTTCTTTCTTTCATCGTGGTTTCTCCCACCTTCATGAACTCCATAGATCTCTCCTCCTCTTCCCCTGAGCTCCAGTGGCCCCAGCTTGGCTGATGTTACATTTTTATAGATGTAAATTGGTTGATTTGTGGGAGACAGTGATGCTGGGGACCGTCTATTCTGCTATCTTGACTGGAACTGTATGTCCCTCCAGATATCATTTAATTTTCTATCTGCATTTTCTTGTGACTCCCCGAAAATCCTTAAGAGGGTTATTCTGAATTCTCCTTCAGACATTTCATAAATCTGCTGCACCTCTGGGTCCATTGCTGGTAATTCATTTGTTTTCTTTCTTGGTGTCAGACTTCTCTGTTCTTTCTTGATCTTTGTGCTTTATGTTGATGCCTTGGCATTTGAGGAGACTGCTACCTCTTCCAGATTTTATAAGTGTTCTTTGGTGGCATTAGACATTTACTGATTAATATCAGAGCTTTGTCTCTAGTCTGTGGTTTTGGTTAACTCCAAAATTGGGGGAACTTCCTTTGGGGACAAGCACTTGAGCTCTGGTTGAGCTAAATTGCTGCTTTGCTACTGATTCTCTAGGAAAGGCTTTTTGTGTGGACCAGATTGGCCCTTTAATCTGGCCTTTTAATCACTGGCCCTTTTAATTATTGGCCTTTTAATCACTCCTAGGTTTTGTGAGGTCAGATACACCTGGACTGTGTGGAAATTCTGGCCTGGGACTGAGTCTTTCTAGCAAACTGTGCCCCTTGTAGTTTTACCACCTCGACCAGTCTCCACCGAGTGGGTTGTGCTGATCAGAAGGCAGATAGCTGCCCACTTTGCACTCTGCACCCCAGTGTTCTCCCAGCAGGCCAGCCTCCTGCACTCCAAATGCTTCCCATGGCGTGGGCCATGTGCAGGTCTCTCACAAAGACTCACCAGCCTCTGGGTGGTTCCTTCTTCAGCTGACTGCAGTCTCTCGCTCCTATACAGGTCCATGGGAACACTGTCAGTGTTCTTACTGGCCTGGGGGCTGGTAGAGTGCCCTCTGAGGCTCTCTTCTCCCCTGAAGACTCCAGGCAGCTTCACACAAAGGGCTCAGCTGTGGCTTTTGCCAGCTCCAGCTCCGTGTTCTGCAGCTTCTTCCTGCATCTCACAGGGCCGGCCCTAAAATGGCCACAGCTTGGAACAGAGTGGTTTCTTCTTCCTCTTGCTGAGGCTTCTCCCACCTTCATGAACTCCACGGGTCTCTCCTCCCCTTCCCCCGAGCTCCAGCGGTCCCCGGTTAGCAGTCTTTACTCAACTGGGTAATGACGCTGGGGACTGTCTATTCTGTCATGTTAATGACATCTCCTGTATTTATTTTTCATCTATTTGATCTATCAAAGAATGAGATGGGTGTTTAGCATGACCCTTCCCTCTTGGGTTTATTTCTATTTCTTTCTTTGCCTTATCTATTTTGTTGCACTGTTTTTCAGCAGGTAAAGGCCTGTGACTCTAGCATCAATGCAAATTATGCCTCTTTCTCCACTTCTAGAACTAAGTAACTGTTATTTTGGAATCTAGGTTTACCCCTTACTGGTTATGTTATCTTGGATCGTATGTTTCCCTTCTCTGAACTTTGGGTCTCTTTGGAGACCCCTGTTCCTGCTATTAGGACTTTGGTTAGACTCAGCAGAAACCCTCTCAGTTCTGTGAGGCCAGAAACACATGTCCACGTATGAGTTCCTGTTTCCTCCTGGTAGATGGACATCTTTTCTCTCCCAGCATTTAAGAAGATAGCAGGCTTCAGGCTCCCTCACACCTGAGAGATTTGAAGCAGGGCTTTTCCTTCCCAAACCTGAGCCTCCCTGAAGAGAGCAGGGTTGAAAGAAAAGGGTGGGAAAGAAAGAAGCAGCCCTGGTGGCCACTGGCTGGTAGCTGGCCTCCTGCTCCAAGTCAGGCTATTCCGTTCCACCCTGAACACACACAGTTTCACAGAACTATTAACATCAGACAAGGGTGCTCTGTGACGGTGAGAGAACAGAAGAAAAAAGACCATCCTTTAATCATGACCAAGCAGAGATAAAAACAAAAACCCTGAGAATCCCCCAAACAGGCAAACATCCCCCTTCTGCCTAAGCTGAGTGACTGCTTCTCCTTTCCTCTGGCCTCCCACACAAAAAGTATCATCGAATTACCCCTGCTTCTGACAGCACCCAAGACAGAACAATCCCTCTGCTTCTTTGACTCCTCTCCCAAATCCCCTAACACAGCCCCAAGCCTCTAACAAGCCCCCCACCCCCTCCTGCTGAGTGCCCCCAGCACCCCCTGCTGTGTGGCCTCCCTCACAGTGGCAGTAATACACCCAACTTTGACCACAGGTATGTCCCTGTGGTCTTTGGCCGGTGGTTTGCGGGGAGCAAAAGGGTTGCAGACCTCTGAGAGTAGGAAGGACCTTCACCCTGCTCCTGAGCCACACCTTGAGGTGGGGGCAGGAGCTCTGGAGACACCCTGGGGATCACCAGAGAAAGTGGCCTGGGGTGTCACCCCCCCCATTCCTCCCCAGAGATCCCCACATCCTCACAGGATATGGACATGTTGAGGAGGGGACCATGTGGGCTGGAGCTGTGGGTGGCTCAACAATAATGACGGGACATGAGGAAAAGCCAGGGAAGCTGCCTGGAGCCTCGCTTGGTGTGAGGCCCTGGTGGGGAGGGGTAACTCCACAAGGGGCTGGGCGTACACTACCCAACAACCCAGCAGGTTGAGGGCAGAGTCAAAAATGAAGTTGATTTAAGAAAATTGAGAAGGGAAGACTTTCTTGGATACCTACATTGGTGGCCTGAGTTTCATATGTACTACACTAGATTAAGGTAAAGGGGAGGATTAAAGGGGTATTGGGGTGTCTTAAGGAACCCCAGGGCAGAGGTGCAGTCAGATCTCTGGAAGGACCAGAGCCCAGGCCTGAAAAGAAGCCAGGACTCAGTATTTACCTTCCATCCCTGCTTCCCTCCTCCTGTCTGTCTCGTCCTTCTCTCTCTGCCATTTCACATGATCTGCCATGTGCCTGTGGCAGGAGATGCCACCTCACAGCTTCTGAATTGACACTTCTCTCCCAGCCTAGGGTCCTTTTGAAGCCAAGGCAAGCTCTTTGCTGGGGACTGGGACTCATGGAGCAGGAGGGAGGGGCAGAGGGAGTGGAGAAGGCGGGAGAGCCGTACGAAGATGTGTCACCAAGTTGACTGGGGCTTCAAGTGACTGGTTGCTTCATCCCACAGGCCCCCCCGAGGAGCCATCCTTCTGGGGGAAGAGAGGAGAAGTACTTGTCAGTTGACTGCCATCCCCCAATGCTGCCCAAATCAGGTTGCACATGCCACATGTGAGCTCCTGGAAGTTTCCATGCATCTTCCCTTCTCCTGGGAGGGACATGGAGGAAGATAGGGTTTCTACACTTCACTTGAACTTGTGAAATGTTGACAAGAGTAGACTTTGATAAGTTTGGTACATATGATGTGATATCTAGAGAAATCACTAAAATAAGCTATATAAAGCTATACACTGAAAAACACTATAGATAGTCTTTTCAACAAATGGTGCTGGGACAACTAGATAACCTCATGCAAAAGAATGAAGTTGGACACTGACCTCACATTATCTACAAAAATTAATTCAAAATGAATCAAATCCCTAAATATAAGAGGGAAAACTAGGGGCCGGCCCGGTGGCGCACTGGAGAGTGCACCGGTTGGGAGTGCGGCGGCGCTCCCGCCGAGGGTTCGGATCCCACATACAGACCGGTTCC
>NW_007727416.1:110792-127614 GCF_000696425.1 Galeopterus variegatus | reverse complement strand
CACTGAGGGTTGCGATCCGTTGCCGGACACGGAAAAAGACAAAAAAAAAAAAAAGAATTAGTCATTAGGGAAATTCAAACCAAAACCACAATGATATACCACTTCATACCCATTAAGATGGCCACGATAATAAAAATAAAAAGGATACATCAAGTGTTAGCAAAAATATGGAGAGACTGGAATCCTCACACACTGCTGGTGGAAACGAAAAATAATACAACCACTGTGGAAAACAGTTTGATGGTTCCCCAATAAGTTAATCGCAGAAGTGCCATGTGACCTAGCAATTCCACTCCTGAAAAATTGAAAACAGGTGTCCAAACAAATACTTATACACAAATGTTCAGGGGGGCACTGTTTACAACAGCCGAAAGGTAAAAACAACCCAACTAATGAACCCATCAGCTGATGGATGACTTAAACATTCATTATGGGATAGCCATACAATGGAATATCACCACAGCTAAACTTAAATAGTGACGATATCAAATGCCGATGAGAACGTAGAGAAATTGGGTTTCTCATACATTGCTCGTGAGAATGAAAAACGGTATAGACATTCTGGAAAATAGTTGGCAGTTTCTTAAATAGGTACAAAATGTATCAGACTCTAAAGTTATTTCAATATCTTTGAACTGAGAGTTTCTAATGGAAAATAAAATTGAAGGAGTTAGAAATCTAGGGGCACTGAACAGAAATTTCCCAAAGGCCTTCCCTCTCGCAGGGAAGAAAACAGAAGTGGAATAGAACAAGCTCTAGAAATATACTCCAAGGAGAAAGAGCGAGGCAGCTGGCTGCGCCTGCCTTGTTTCTTGCCCTGACTGGACGGGCTGCCTACACCTGAACGTTGCAGGAGCTGCACTCAATAGGGGACAAGCCGGAAGCAGCCTGATGTTGACTCCCACCACTGTCCTCAACACCACCTCCCCATCTCCCAGCCAGGTCTCTGGATGATCTGTGCTCTTTCTCTCATAGTGAGCTTTGTAGGGTTTTCTAAGACTCCCCCCACTACTGGGTTCTTTCCTGCCCATTCTCTGACACCCCTCTCTTTATGACTCCCCTTATACCTGGCTCTGAAGGTCCACCCCTCAGCACTTCCCAGTAGGTGTGATCATGGGGCTGGCCAGTTAGCTCAGTTGGTTAGAGCACAGTGTTGCAACACCAAGGTCAAGGGTTCGGCTCCCCATACCGGCCAACCACCAAAAAATTTTTTAAAAAGAAGTTATTCAGAGGTGTGGCCAGGCACAGACCCTTATCTACGGGCAGAATGCTTTTGGGTGTCTCTAGCCCAGCTACATTCCCAGCATGCACTGGACCCAACAGAACCACCAGCACCTTTGCCCTGTTGGATTCTGGAAGTGAAGGCCATTGTCTCCTGAGTCCTGTCACTTGGCTTGTGGGCTGTTCCAGCCAGCCATCACCCTCTAGGGCAGAGGCAGGCTTCAGTGGCTCTGGACTCCACCCCCTCTCCACAATGAGTGCCCATCCTCCTGGGGCCTCCAGGGTCTAGAGCTCAGCACACATGGTGGTGGACTGGAGGAAAAGGAAGGAAATGTCAGTCTCACTCCTGGCTGACCCCCTACTCTCTACAAGCAGTCGTCCCCTTTCTTGGCTTAAGGAGGGGAGGAAGAGAACCAAGAGAAGAGAAAGGGAATTTATCACCCCAAAACATTCTCTTCAAAAAAATCCTTATCTTCAATGATCCTAAGCTTTCTTGGGTGTGACCTGGGGCAATGATGAACTAGGGGTCATGACTTTAACCCAAGGCATTTAATCCTTCCTTAGCCCCAAGCATACATAGCATGGGCATATATATCTGACCATGTCACTCGCCTCCTTAAAAATTCTCTAAAGCCTTCTGAAGTTACCTTTGGATAAAATCTAAAATGCTTAATATGGCCCACGCCTCCTACCTCCCCCACCTTCTTATGTCACTCTCCTCTTCAATGGCCTTCCCTCCATTCCTTGAACATACCACCTCTGGACCTTCGCATGTGCTGTTCCTTGGTCTGCAACCCAATCCCATGATTAGGTCAAGCCTACTGATCCATCAGTTCGCCACTTAAACATGACCTTCTCAGTGTAGCTGGCAGACAGGACTGGTCCCCATCACATTCCTTCATGGCACCTGTCACAAGCTGTGAACATAAGAGTATATGCAGCTGTGGACATGGGAGCGTGAACTCTGAAGGCTGACTGCTTTGGTTCACACCATGGTTCTACCACTTACCAGCTGTGAGACCCTGAGTGAGTCATTGGATCTGTTGTACTTCAGTTTCCTCATCTGCAAAATGGGAACAAAAAATAGTAGCTAACCTGATAGGCCCACTGTGAAGACTGAGTTGTTATATGTAGAGTATTAGAAGTGTCTGGGGCCGGCCCAGTGGCGCACTGCTTCAGTGCACCGCTTGGGAAGCGCGGTAGCACTCCCGCCGAGGGTTCGGATCCCACATACAGACCGGCCGCTCACTGGCTGAGCGAGATGCGGGAGCAACACTGAGGGTTGCGATCCCGTTGCCGGTCCCGGTCCGGTACGGGCGCGACACTGAGGGTTGCGATCCGTTGCCGGTCACGAAAAAAAGACAAAAAGGAAAAAAAAAAAAAAAGAAGTGTCTGGCCCAGGCTAAGTGCAATATAATGTTTGTTTAACTAAGCAAATAAAAATACACGTGTGACAATAACAGCAGGTTATATAAGTAAAATAAGTGAAAAAAATAAGGAAAATATTTTTAAATCTCCCAAAAAGTATCAAAGATCTAACAATGTTTGTATCTGTCCTTAGGCCAGGAACCCAAATTGGTGACCAAAGAACTCAGCACCGGTTTTACACTGAGTCATTTGTCAATATGACCAGCTAGAGGATGAATTGCTCTTTTATAAACCTCAAAGTGCTATATGGACACAATTTAGAATTAAGGCCAGCCAAGGGCTGGGATCTTAGTAAACGACTCACACATTTTGAGCTGTGACTTTGACAGGCTGCCTTTTGAAAATCATGAAGAAGTCAGTCACAGAATGACTATAGTTTGGCTTTGCAATATCAAAATTGGAACTTAAGATAATGGGGCCCCAAAATCCTTTCTGAAGGAAGATAATGTCATATTAGACCTCAAACTATTTCTATAAATACTTTTTCAAATGAAATGTCCAGAAAAAAATCAAAAATAGAAGAAGACAAAACAAAATGGATTAGAAACAACAGAAACAAGAGACCACAGAAATAGACCCATAGAGTTCCAAATATTGGAATTCTCAGACATGGACTGTGAAACAGTATATTTTGTCAACTCCAAAATATCATTAATTATAAGAGACAGCATTATTTTATGTTCCACTAAAAAAGAAAAACAAGCTGCCAATTGGTCACATTAGCTTCTCATTACTTTGAAATTTATTTCATTGGGGTCAAGAGAGTTGGCAATTTCTCCTGCCCTCATTTGCGCTGATGGGAAATCTTTTGCATGGTTTCAGTATCAAAATGTAATACAGGGCTTCCAGCCACGATGGAGTAACAAAAACCAGATTTACCCTCCCCCCTGAAATAACCAATAAGGTGGGACAAAATATATGGAACAATGACAGTCAAGATACTGGACTTAGGACAACAAAGGACAGTGACTCTGAGAGACAAGACACACATGAGGAAGCCTTATAATTGCCTTGATCTCAGCACAGGGTGGAAAAACTCTGGCAACCTCCCTGAGTTGCGGAGGAGAGGCTGAGAGTACGGGGAAGCCAAGGCAGCTGGAGTTTGCAGGGCAAAGTGTTGGAGAGGAGAAAGTTCACAGAGAGAACTTCAGAGATCTGCAGAGGGTGCTCTCTGAGTATTCAGTTGAGTGCTTATCAGCAAATTCATATGTGGAAACTACCCAAGGCCAGGGAAAGAACCACCTTAAAAAATTACAGGGAAATGCTCAAAGAGCTCACACAGGGCCACAGGAATAGTGCTTATTTCCAATGGCAAGAGAGGAAAACCTCATAACTCACAGGGCATCAGTTGAATTTCTAAGAAATATCTTGCCTCAGTAGTGGGGAAAAATTTTCCCTAGACTAAATGCTGCTCTAATATTACCTAACAAAATAGTAAGGCAAGATCTGAGAGGATCAAATCATTTCCAAATAACTTAGCTGCATACCAGAACAAGGCTCAAGAATATTTATATGGTTGTAAAAATATCCAGCACCTGACGAGGTAAAATTTACCATATCCAGAATCCAGGCACATCTCAGTATCTCCACTGCTAATATCTGAGCTACTATGCTTTGTCATCTTAACTGTTGCAGTAGCCTCCTAGTAGGTCTCGTCATTCTACACTGCTTCTAGCAGTCAGGAAAGGCTAGGTTTTGCTGCAGTAACAAATAATATCAAAAAGCTCAGTCACTTAACCAACAAAAATTTTGCTCACTTGCACATTCAACACAGGTCTGCAAAGGGGCTCTTCTCCTTATAGTCCCTCCAGCACACGGGCTGACAGAGCAGCCACTATCTGGAGCATTGCCAGGCACAGAATGGAGGCAAAGTTGCCCACTCACCCTTCTGCCTAGAGGGGAAGCACTTTGTTTCTGTCCATGTTTTAAGGCCAAGCAGGTCACATGACCAACTCTGAGTTTCAGGGGGTGGAAGACTGCAACCTAAGCTTATGCCCAGAGGAACTAGCGTCTATCCTCATCCCAGCACCCAGGGTGAGCTCTTTAAAACGTAAGTCAGGTCTCTCTCCATCTCCCTCAGAGTCAAAGCTAGAGTTCCCAAGGTAACCACGTAACCTGGCACCAAGGTACCTCTCTGACCCCACAAGTCCTGCTTCTCTTCCCTTTCCTCACTCCACTCCAGCCACACCGAACTTTCCCTTCCTCAGCCACGCTCCCAGTTTTGGTCCTTAGCACCATTGTTCCTGCCTTCTGGAAGGCTCTTTCCCCAGGCACCTCAGCTCACTCCCTCGCATCCTTCTAGTCTTTACTCAGATGTCACCTCCTCAGAGAGGCCAACCTGTCCCACCCTATTTAAAATTGCCTCCTCCTCTTCCACCTCCAGCCTCCCAGACCCCATTGTCCTGAGCTACTTTTATTTTGTTCACAATGCTTTTCACCTTCTAATGGGCTATGTGATTTCCTTATTTATTACATTTATTGTTGTTTTAATCCATTTTGTGATGCTATAACAGAATTACCTGAGACTGGGTAATTTGTAAAGAAGAAAGGTTTATTTGGCTTATGATTCTGGGACAGCTGCATCTGGCATGGGCCTCAGGCTGCTTCTACTCATGGCAGAAAGTGGCAGGCAGCCTGTGGGTACAAGCAGATCGCATGGTGAGAGGAAGCAAGAGAGAGAGAGAGAGGAGGTGCCAGGATCTTTTAAACAACCAGCTCTCATGGGAACTAACAGAGTGAGGACTCACTCATTACTCCTCCCTACCCCAAGGAGAACAGTAATCCATTCATGAGGGATCCACCCCCATGACTCAATCATTCCAACACTGCCACATTGGGGATCAAATTTCCACGTGTGTTTTGGAGGTGACAACACACTGAAACTCCATCAGTTGCTTATTGCCTGCCTTCCCTGCTAGAATGTGAGGGCCACGAGAAAAAGAATCTTTACCTGTTGAGTTCATGGACATACCCTAAGCACCTTGTACAGTGCCTGGCACGTATTGGGTGTTCCATAAATACTCGTTGATCTCATTGATTCATAACTGGGCTCCCTGAACTTTTGGATCATGCTCCGATACACTTCATCTGAGTATGCAAGGCTGAACCATAGTCTTCATGTACGGTAGAACATCCTCACAGGGTAACCAAGCAGTTAGATTCCCCTGGGAATGTGGGGGACGGAAAGCAATGGGGATGATTAGCAGTAATTGTTGCTCCTTGGGGGAGAGGGTGCATTAGTGGTGATGACAGGCTGCCACCTTGTGACTGAAGAAGGAAATGCACCCATCTGGCAGGGAAGCAGCTCAGCGGTGGGTGACCTCCACCTTTGAACACACTTGTCTTTCTGCAGGTGTCTCCAGGCTTCTGTGAACACGATGGAAGCCATCAGCCTTGGCCGCCCTCAGAGGTCTCTGGAGTATGTGCCTATTGACCTGAAATATAACCCCAACCTTCTTTGTGATCAATGTGATCTTTCACATACACACGTCCATTTGTTCATCCGTTTACTCATTCAACAAATATTTGTCGAGCAGCTACCAAGGGACAGGGACTATGGGGAAGAAGAGTCCCTGCCCTGTTGTGGAAAAGACAGCCATCCCGTGTATGCAAGAACTATTTACTCAGAGCCTGGGGGCACAGTGCTGACACTGGGGGATGATAACTAATAAGACAGTCTGGACTGCCCTAAAGGAGCTGACGTTCTAGTTGAGAGAGAAATGAGAAAAGATGACAGCAGAGATAAGTGTGAAGGAAACACACGTGGGAGGTGGGAGGGCACCTCAGGGAAGGCCTCAGAAGAGACAGCATGTAAGCTAATGCCCAAAAGAAGGAAAATTCAGGGAAAAGCATTCCGGGAGGAGGGAACAGCATGTGTAAAGTGGTGGGTGACAGATCTTGAACATAACCAGCGCCGTTTTAGGCAAGGCCAAGCACAAAACGGCACCCAACCCCTCCCGCCTTCCCTTTACAAGAAGCCTCGTGACTTCTGTGAAATAGAAACTCTTTTTGCTTCTGCAGCGATACAGGGGCCACTTACTCTACCCTTCCTGAATATGCAGGACCAACAACCCCATCCTCTATCACAATAGTAGGGGTCACGGGATCAGAATACCACCCACAGATCACTCTAGCCCTTTCCTGCACCCTACATCACACCCAACTCACACACGAATTCTTAATAATGCCTCAATGGCCCACCCCTTTACTGGGATGGGACATTCTTTTCAAATTCAAAGCTACTCTTACCCTAAACACTTTAACTCCAGCTACAATACTCCTGTTACAGGCTGCACCCAGACCTGGCCCCTGAGGCTTCCACCTTCCCCTCCCCCTCAGACAAGGTCAATCCCTAGTATGGGGACACTTCTCCCTCCATTGCTACACACCATTCCCCTATCCTTGTTAAATTGCAGAACCCCTCTTTGTTCTCTAATGTTCCACAGTACCCCATCACTAACAAGCACCTAATAGACTTAACACCTGTCATACACAAACTCCTTTCTTCTTATCTCTCATGGCACCCACTCACCTTTCAATACACCCATCCTTCCAGTTATAAAGCCTAACGGCTCATACCATTTAGTTCAAGACCTCAGGGCCATTAATGTGGCTGTTTTACCCATAACCCCAATCATTTCTAATCCCTATACTCTTCTATCCCCAAACCCGACAACAACCTGTTTCTTCTCTGTACTTGACCTCAAAGATGCCTTCTTTTCTATCCCCTTAACACCCATCTTGCCAAAACCCGTTCGCTTTCACTTGGACTGATCCTGACACATGCTGTTCCCAACAGCTTACTTGGACAGTGTTATCTCAGGGGTTTGGGGATAGCCCCCACTTCTTCGCCCAGGCCTTAGCTCAAGACTTAGCTGAACTTTCTGCAACCTCTAGCACTTTAATACAATATGTGGATGACCCTCTCCTTTGTAGCCCCTCCTATGAGGATTCACAGGCCCACACTATTGCTCTCCTTAATTTCCTGGCCTCCAGGGGATATCGAATGTCCCTCAGCAAGGCCCAAATTTCTTCCCCTTCAGTCACCTACTTGGGAGTCCACCTCACCCCCAACACCAGAGAAATAATGGTGGATCACAAGAGTCTAATTTCTGAACTCCCTATTCCTACCACAAAGGGTGAGATCCTTTCTTTCTTGGGGCTTGCAGGGTATCTTTGCCTATGGATTGCTAACTTTGGCATGCTAGCAAAGCCACTTTATGAGGCAGCCAAAGAGGATCCTTCCATTCCTTTAGATCCCACAAAGCCATTCATTCTCCCTTCCAGCTATTAAAAGCCACTCTCCTCACAGCCCCAGCCCTATCCCTCCCAAACCTATCTCATCCTTTTATCCTATACACCACCAAAACCCAAGGACTGGCAGTCGGGGTTTTGGGACAAGAGGCAGGAGATATTTTCTCCCCAGTTGCATACCTCTCAAAACAACTAGATGCCACAGCTTGGGGATGGGCTCCCTGTTTACGGGCCTTGGCAGCAGCCACCCTTTTAGTATGGATATGAAATTAGTAAGACACCAGTCCTGTTCTCAATGGACAGAACTTGTGTCAGGCAGCCAAATAGATCTGAGTTCAAGTCCCAGCTTCACAACTTTCCTGTGCTATGACCCCAGGCAACTTCTCTGAGCTTTGGTCTTCTCACTGGAATGAGAAAAATAATACTCACGTTGCAGATTTGTTGGGTCTATTAGATAGAGAAGCGGTTATGAAATGTGTGGCACTATAGACAGTGCCTGGTTGATGCTCAGTAAAAGTCACATTACAACACGCACATCCTTTTACAAAGTGGGGAAAAGGCAGATAGATATATGCACAATTTATAAAGGCAAAGTAGGTAGACATGAAAGCAGTACTGAAGGGACCAGGTTGTGGAAGCCTTAAATGCCAACCTAAAGCAGATGAACGCCTGTGAGCAATGGGAGCCAGTGAGGGTTTCTGAGCAGGGCAAGATCATGAACAGAGTTTCCCTCTGGGAGCAGAAATTTGGCAGCCAAGGAGGGAGAAGATGGCAGGAAGGAAGCTGAGCTCTCTTTCTCCCTGCCCCTGAGATGTAACATCACTCAACCTCCTCTCCCTCCTGCAGCCTTGGCACCTGGAATTTTGCTCGAAGACCTGCTTCCTTACAGCTCATGATCTATTTTGCAGGACCATGTGTGCCAGGCCACTAAGCATCCACAGGCCTGGCCATGTTAATTATGAACATCTTATGATGCCAGCCAATCAGACAGCAGTCTCGGAGGGAAAGAATCTCTTTCCAAGTCCCCTACCTTTGGCCTGGAAAGAAGCCCAACTCCCTCTCAGAGGTAGTTGGTTGATGGAGAGAGGCAGAAAAGAAACAGGCCTCAGCTACCTGAGCCTGCATATCTATCCTGGGGAGTGGGGATTTGGGAGAAGTGCAGCCGTCCAGCCAGGCAGACACCAAAATTACACAAAGACCAGAACCTAATCCAGGTTGACAGACTTAATGCCCTCAAATGCATAGCTCTCCTCCCAAACAACCTGCCATAGGGAATTCTGCAGTCCATTGTCTCCAACATTGATTTTCTATAGTCCATAGCTCTCAAGTTTGAAATATGCATTTCTAGAACAGGAATTTAGAAGAATGAAGTCACCTAAAGCTGGAGATCTACCTTCTCTGTCCTGTCCTCTCCACACCTCAATGAGAAGTAGTGTGGAAACAGTGAAGCTTGAAGAAGTCTCTTGGGAGTGGGTAAGGGCAAAAGCAAGCCCAGCTCTGGAGGTTCAATTAACACCAGTGAGGACGCAGTTCAGAGTTAAAGAGATAAAGATGAGTTCATTCATCCCTCAGCATCTCTTTGGGGCCCCGCCATGCTAGCCTATGCTGAATGCTGGGGGATTTGAGACTATAAGGCCATTCTAGTTCCTTAGGAGCTCAGAGTCTGGCAAGGGAGTCAGATAATAAGAAAATTATTACAGCCCAGAATGATGGCTAGGACAGGGCACGGTGGCAACCGGGGGAGAAGGCAATTACATATGTGGGAGGCAGGGCTTCCTGGAGGAAGTGACATCCAAGCTGGGCTTTGAAGGCTGAATAGAGGTGACCAGCAGGCAAGGTGGGGAAATGGACAGTTTATGCCAAGGTGCACAGGTAAGAAAAAGCAGACTATACTGATGAGTGATTTCTGTTGTTAGGACATGGGGAATAGGGAGGTGACTACTGGGAGATGAGGCTTGAAACACAATTGGGCTAAAAAGAGGGTCAGGGAAAGGAAAGAATAGATGTAGTTCAGGGCAGCATTAGGATTAAAATTAGGTTTGGGACTTGGATGTAGGTGAAAGGAGATGTTTAACTGTATCAGTTTGGCTAGGAGCAAAATAATGACACATGTGCTTTACATATATTATCTCATTTAGATGCAGAACAAGTCTACAAAGTCAGTGGCTGTTCTTATCCTCATCTTACAGATGTGGAGAGCAAGGCACAGAGTGGTCAGGTGACTTGCCTGTTGTCACGCACTTGGCAAGTGGCTGAGCAAGTGTTGGACACAGGGTTGCGGTTGAACACAAAATTTGGAGTCAGACTGGCTTCACATGAACGCTCTGTCCCAGCTTTGCGGTATCAAGAAAGGCCTCTCACTTCACTTAACCTCAGTTTTCCCATCAGCGAGTGGAAAGGACGGCATCTAACTCACAGGGCTATTATAATGATTAAGTAAGATAATGTACTCATATAGAAAGTGCTGTCACCCAGTATCAGACCATTAGCAAGCCTCAGGAAATATTGTTAGGGCGAAAGTTGATTTGGGGGCCAGGTTAAATTTAGGATTCCAGGGCCGGCCCGGTGGCGCACTGCTATAGTGTGCCACTTGGGAAGCGCGGTGGCGCTCCCGCCGAGGGTTCGGATCCCACATACAGACCGGCCGCTCACTGGCTGAGCGAGGTGCGGGCGCAACACCGAGGGCTGCGATCCCGTTGCCGGGCCCGGTCCGGTATGGGCGCAACACTGAGGGTTGCGATCCGTTGCCGGTCACGAAAAAAGACAAAAAGGAAAAAATAAATAAATAAATAAATAAATAAATAAATAAATAAATAAATAAATAAATAAATAAATAAATAAATAAATAAATAAATAAATAAATAAATAAATAAATAAATAAATAAATAAATAAATAAATAAATAAATAAATAAATAAATAAATAAATAAATAAATAAATAAATAAATAAATAAATAAATAAATAAATAAATAAATAAATAAATAAATAAATAAATAAATAAATAAATAAATAAATAAATAAATAAATAAATACAAAAAGGAAAAAATAAATAAATAAATAAATAAATAAATAAATAAATAAATAAATAAATTTAGGATTCCAGTTCCTGGTGGGATTTCTCTTCCATTAGAGTTTTCCCTTGGGTTTGGGTTCCCTAATGAACTTGAATTTGCAGAAATGTTTTGTGCTTGTGACAAGGAACTAGTCTAGTCTCACTGAATTGTAATGACCATCTGGGTTGACATTTTTATTAGCAGATAATCCTCGGTTCTCCCAGGCAGGGCCTAAATGGATCTTTCCAGTCTGAACAGCCAACCTAAATTACATCACTAGCCCACAATTCAGTTCTTCTCCAAAAAACATGCTGGCCCCTCAGAGAAGCCTAGGAGGTGAATGGAAGATATAGAAAGTCAAGGGGGGAAAAGACAACCCAATTTTAAAATGGGCAAAGGACTTGAATGGACATTTCACCTGAGAAGATATACAAATGGTCAACAAGCACATGAAAAGATGCTCACCATCACTCATCATTAGGGAAAAGCAAGTCAAAGCCACAATGAAATACCACTTCACACCCATTAGAACGGCTATTACCCAAAAACAAATGAACAAACAGAAAATAACACGTGATGGCAAGGATGTAGAGAAGTTGGAACCCTGTGCATTGCTGATGGGAATGTAAAATGGCACAGTCACTGTGGAAGACAGCTTTGCGGTTCCTCAAAAAAATTAAACGTACAATTACTAATGATCCAGCAATTCTTCTTCTTGATATATGCTCCAAAGAATTGAGAGCAAGGATTTGAACAAATATTTGTACACCATTGTTCACAGCAGCGTTATTCACAATAGCTAAAAGGTGGAAACAACTCAAGTGACCATTGACACAAACTGAATGGATAAAGAAAATGTGCTGTATTCACTGCAGTCCTGCCTAGCAGCCCTGCCCACCACCCAAGAAGCAACTTGACAGGCCTCCTCACTGCAGCCTCACCTACTGGCCTCACTCACTTCCTAAGAAGTGGCTCAGCAGCTCCACCCTTGGCAGTTCAGCTCCTGAACCATAGAGGGAAGCACAACCTCACATTGGGCCCCAAGAAGTGGCACAACAGAAAGGCCACTGGCAGACCCACACTCAGCTAGCTGACCTAAAGCGTATCTGTACCCCTGGCTCAGAGAAACAGCCTGACTGTCACATACCTGGAAGACCAACCTCTGAATCTTTGAGCCATCACACACATGCATCCAAGTGAGAAACAGCTTTGCTGACATACCACTGATAGGCCCATCCCTGGTCAGATAAGCAGAACAGTGACCCTACCACTGGCAAACCAGTCCTGAAGACCCTGATATTCCATACGCCCACACCCCCAGCTCAAGAAACAATTCAGCAACCACATCCCCAGTAAGCCACCCCCTGAGATGACTGAGCCACAGGGTATATGTGCATACCCCCAGCCTGTGAATCAATCCAGTGATACCTCTCCTGGCAAGTCTGTGCCACCACCACTATGAAACTCCAAAGAATAGGCTACTCAATCATAGACATAGAAAAAGTGGATTACAGCTGAAGAAACTACACAGAATCTACACTATTGCATCCATCCAGAACAAAGCCATTGTACTCTAACCACTCAACATCCCAGGATTCATTTGCAGGTAAAATCTTTTCCCACACAAGCCACTCTATAAAACTCAAAAAGGTGACTGTTCCACCAGATGCAAAGATATCAATGCAGGGAAACAAGAAACAAGGTAACAGATATTACCAAAAAAATAAAATAAAATAATGTTCCAATAACTGATCCCAAAGAACTGGAAATTGCCAACTTGTGGAAAAAGAAATTCAAATTAATGATCCTAAAGAAACTCACTGAGATACAAGAGAATACAGATAAATGGTTCAACAAAATCAGAGAAACAAGTCACAATATGAATGAGAAATTCAACAAAGGATAGATATCATTTTTAAAAATCAAGCAGGAATCTTGAAATTGAAGAATTCATTGAATGAATTAAAAAATACATCTGAGAGTCTCAACAACAGACTAGACCAAACAGAAAAAGGAATTTCTTATATTGAAGATATGATTTTTGAAACAACACACAAAGACAAAAAAATAGAATAAAAAAGAATGAACAAAGCTTACAAGATCTATGGGATACTATTAAGTAAAGAAATATTCAAATTATGGGCATTCCAGAAGAAGAAAAGAAAAAGACATTGAAATGTATTTAAAGAAATAATAGCTGAAAACTTTCCTAGTCTTGGAAAAAATGCTAACATCCAAATCCAGGAAGCTCAAAGGTCTCCAAACAGATTCAACCCAAATAGGTCATCTCCAAGACACATTGTATTCAAACTATCCAAAGTTAAAGAGAAAGAGAGAATTCTAAAAATAGCAAGAGAAAAACATCAAATCACTCATAAGGGAATCCCCATTAGACTAAAAGCAGACTTTTCAGCAGAAACCCTAAAGGCCAGGAGAGAATGGGATGATATATTCAAAGTAATGAAAGAGAAAGACTTCCAGCCAAGAAAACTATAGCCAGCAAAACTATCTTTCAGAAATGAAGGAGAAATAAAGTCTATCTCAGAGAAGAAAAAATTAAAAGAATTTATCACCACCAGACCAGGTTTACAAGAAATGCTTAGGAGAGTCCTACATCTGGAAAAGAAAGAACAGTAACAACAATCATGAAAGTACCTGAAAGTATAAAACTTACTGGTAGAGTAGATGCAAGGATTAGGAAAAGAAAGGAATCAAATCCTATCCATACAGCAAGCCACCAAACTGCAAGGACAAACATTAAGAGAGGAAGAAAGGAACAAAGGATACACAAAACAACCAGAAAACAACCAACAAAATGCCAGGAGTAAGACTTCATATATAATAATAACCTTGAAAATAAATGGATTGAATGCTCCAATTAAAAGTCATAGACTGGCTGAATGGATAAAAGGAACATGACCTATCCATATGCTGCCTACAAGAAACATATCTTACCTACAAAGACATACGTGGACTGAAAGTGAAGGAATGAAAAAAGATATTCCATGCAAATGGAAAACAAAAACAAGCAGGAGTAGCTATACTTATATCAAATAAAACACACTTTAAATCAAAATCTGGGAGTTTAAGATGGCGACGGGTCTGGAGCGGGCGTGCCAGAAGACAGCGCGAGCCTGAGAAGTGTGCGCTGTGCTGCCAGAGTACTATTTGCATTTCCAAGAGCAACAAAAAATGAATAAATCATTGATCAACTAATCTACAATGACAAAAAAGCAACTACAGATTCGAGGTTTTAGGGCCAACACAAAAGAAGATTCCTGAGAGCGCCCAAGCCACACTGCGGGACCGAGTGAGCAGCCCGAGGCAACAAAGGCCAAGAAAGACGCAGAAACGGAGAGTAAGGTGCTAGATTGGCCCAGCTCTGTGAGCTCAGTGAGTGACCCCCAGCCCAGTCCTGCTTGCGGACGCCCACCCGGCTAGGCACTGGCACTAGCGCTGCCTCCATTTTCTCGGGTGGGGGCAGAGCCGGCCGGCTCGGATCGGCCAGGCCTGCCCTCTTTGCTTGGCGCGGCTCCTCACTGAGCCGAGCTACTTGCATGCCTCGGCGTGGGGCACCCCGGGGCCTGTGGACCGGCCTACAATCCCACTCCCCCCGTGGATCTCTGGCAGGGCTGGTGGTGGGGGGAGCCCCTGGCCAGCATCGGGAGGGCAGGGAGGAGGAGCCCGCCCAGATTGTCACTCCACCACACCCTGGGCTTCAGCCCCAGGTAAACATCCTGTTTCTGGGAGGCAGATACCATCTCTGTGGCCATCAGTTCAGAAGAACCCCAAACTGATTTCTAGTTGGGAGAGATGAGGCCGGAGCGCTCTCGAGCTCGCTTGAACCTGTTGGAGAGCTGACTGCTGGCGGGTGCCCAGGTTGGCCCGTGCTGGGGGGATACAAGGAGGAACTGTGTGCTGTGGGATCCATCCCCGAGGAGCTCACACCCTGGTGTCGGAGATAACTCAACTACACAGATAGCTGCAGTACCGGGCGGAAAGTGAGAGGCCCAGAGGAGGCCTTATCCAGGGCCACAAAAGCACTCAAAGCATCCCTACCAGAAACCTGAAAGTCTTCCTGGGCAGGGTGGGGCAGAGCACAGGCTTGAAGTCCTGGCTGATAGACGAGGACTGCAGAAGACATGCCCCAGCCCTGTACTGAGCACACAGAGTGGGGAGGGGTCCAGAAAAGGAGACGGAGACTCGGCAAAAAAAATACACACCCTGTGGGCCCCCCCTGCAAGGTTCAACAGCCCCACCTAGTGCTCACAGAGTGGGGAAACACCCGGATAATGAGGTGGAAACTCAGCAGAACACACATACCCTGTGGGGCCGGCAGGGTGGGATCCAGCAGCCTAGTAGAGTCCAAGCTGACCAGAGAGGAGGCTTCCCGAGGAGGCCCAAGACCCGAGTGAAACTCCCTGCTGAAATGAATAAACATAGCAGTCACAGAGTAGGCAAACCAAATTGACAATCACAGCCATACCTTAGTTAGCCAGAGGGTCAAACCTGTGCACAGTGAAACTCCCTGCCAAAATGAGTAAACCTCCAAAAAAAGATACCAGAAATGCAAAAAACCAAGAAAGTTCACCACCAAAAGTTAATAAATCTCAAACTCTAGATCCTATAGAACAAAAAGCCCTTGAAATGAATGACAAGGAATTTCGAGTGATAATCCTAAAGAAACTGAATGAGATACAAGAAAACTCAGCTAGACAGCATGATGAAACCAGGAAAAGTATACAGGACCTGTGAGAGGAAATGTACAAGGAAATCACTGTCCTAAAAAAAATGTAGCAGAACTTGCCGAACTGAAAAAGTTATTCAGTGAAATAATAAACACAATGGAGAGTTTAACCAGCAGGATAACGGAAGTTGAAGAGAGAACCTCTGTACTTGAAGATGGGCTGTTTGGAATAACACAAGCAGACAAGAAAAAAGTATCAAAGATATTGAAGAAAATCTGAGAGAGATATTAGACAACCTTAAGTGCTCAAATATCCGAGTCATGGGTATTCCAGAAGGGGAGGAAAAAGGTGAATGTATTGAAAACATATTCAACAAAATAGTGGCATAAAACTTTCCAGGCATAGGAAAAATCACAGATCTTCAGATCCAGGAAGCCCAACAATCCCCAAACATATTCAACCCAAAAAGGGCTTCGCCAAGACATGTTATAGTCAAAATGGCAAAACTCGAAGACAAAGAGAGAATCTTAAAAGCTGCAAGAGAGAAGCATCAAATCACCTATAAGGGAGCCCCAATCAGGTTAACATCAGACTTCTCAGCACAAACCCTAAAACCTAGAAAGGATTGGGATGATATATTCAAAATACTAAAAGACAAAGATTGCCAGCCAAAAATACTCTACCCTGCAAGGCTGTCCTTCCGAAATGAAGGTCAAATAGTATATTTCTCACACAAACAAAAACTGCGGGACTTCATCACCACACGACCACCCTTACAAGAAATTCTCAAGGGAATACTGGGATTGGATCCTGAAAGATAACTACCACTGCCATAACAATCCAAGTAAAATCAAAACCCACTAGTATAATAAAAATGACAATCAGGAAATGAAAACAAATGAACAAAAACTCTAGCTGCAACCTAAGGAACCAACAAACACAGAAAACAAACAGCAAAACAGAAAGCAAGCAACAAAAGACACCCAAGACAACTAAACAACCAATAAAATGCTAGGAATAAATCAACACCTCTCAATAATGACTCTTAATGTAAAAGGTTTAAATCCCCCAATCAAAAGACACAGATTGGCTGACTGGATAAGAAAGGTGGCCCAACCATATGCTGCCTAAAAGAGACCCACCTCACCCATAAAGACTCACATAGACTAAGAGTGAAAG
>NW_007727416.1:108505-109452 GCF_000696425.1 Galeopterus variegatus | reverse complement strand
AATTCAATGCAATCCCCATCAAAATTCCAATGACATTTCTCTCAGAAATGGAAAAAACTCTGCAGACATTTGTATGGAATAACAAAAGACCATGCATAGCCAAAGCAATGCTGAGGAATAAAAATACAGCTGGAGGCATAACTCTACTTGACTTTAAACTATACTACAAAGCTATAATAACCAAAACAGCATGGTACTGGTATAAAAACAGACACACTGATCAATGGAACAGAATAGAGGATTCAGAAATCAACCCACACACTTACTGCCATCTGATCTTTGACAAAGGCACCAAGCATATTCACTTTGACAAAGGCACCAAGCCTATTCACTGGGGTAGTGACTGCCTCTTCAGCAAATGGTACTGGGATAACTGGATATCCATATGCAGGAGAATGAAACTAGACCCATACCTCTCATCATATACTAAAGTCAACTCAAAATGGATTAAGGATTTAAATACACACTCTGAAACAATAAAACTTATTAAAGAAAACGTAGGAGGAACACTTCAGCAAATAGGGCTAGACACAGACTTCATGAATACGACCCCCAAAGCACGGGCAACCAAAGGAAAAATAAACANTATTTCATTCTTTTTTATAGCTGAGTAGTATTCCATTGTGTAGATATACCACATTTTCTGTATCTCTATAGATGCTGAAAAAGCATTTGAAAAAATTCAACACTCATTCATGACAAAGACTCTCTATAAGTTAGGTATAGATGGAAAGTATCTCAACATTATTAAAGCCATTATGATAAACCCACCGCCAATATCACCCTGAATGAGGAAAAGCTGAAAGCTTTTCCTTTAAGAACAGGAACCAGACAAGGATGCCCACTCTCACCACTCCTATTCAACATAGTGTTGGAAGTACTAGCCAGAGCAATCAGAGAAGAGAAGGAAATAAAAGGCATCCAGATTGGAAAAGATGAAGTCAAAC
>NW_007727416.1:63527-107505 GCF_000696425.1 Galeopterus variegatus | reverse complement strand
TCTTGGGTGGGAGGAGGGAGAGGGAGGAGGGAGGGAGGTTTCGGTGATGGGCCATAATAATCAACTACATTGTATATTGACAAAATAAAAATTTAAAAATAAATAAATAAATAAAAGAGCTTTAAGAAAAAAAAAAGAAAATTGCCGGGTCTACTTTAACTAGGAAACTCTTTAGCAGACAAAACAGCCTCTTCTATCCCCCATGTTTTAACTTTATAAGATGCATCTAATCTCCATGCCCTAACTCATATAAATTACAGGGGCCTACATAAACGGTTCCCGCAAATCCCTACTAAAGATTTTAAAAAGATTGTTCATACTTATAAGTTTTTCCTTCCTTACTTACAGGTGCCCCCTTTACAATCCCCAGGAGTTAACCCTAGGGGATTAAAACCCAACATATTATGGCAAATTGATGTTACTCATTTTTCTCCTTTTAGAAAGCTCGAATATGTTTTTGTTACTGTTGATACCTATTCTCATGCCTGCTGGGCTACCGCTCATTCAGGGGAAAAGGCTTGACATGCCCAAAGTCACCTTTTACAATGTTTTGCAACACTTGGACTCTCTAATCAAATTAAAACTGATAATGGCCCCTGTTTTGTTAGCCATGCATTTCAGGAGTTCCTTTCAAGCTGGCGCATTCGCCACACCACAGGTATTCTATACAGTCCACAGGGACAAGCTATAATAAAGCGTTATCACCAAACTTTAAAAACTCAATTACAAAAACAAAAAGGGGGTACCACTAGCCCCCACCAACAATTAGGATTAGCCCTATTTACATTAAACATTCTAAATTTTTCTAAAAATGAGTTAATGACACCTTTTCAAAAGCATTGGTCTAATCAAGACATAAAGCCCGAGGTACAAGTTAGATGGAAAGACCCCATTTCCGGACACTGGAGAGGACCTGACCCACTCCTAACTATGGCAAGGGGATTTGGGTGTGTATTCCCCTTTGACGAACCCTGCCCCATATGGATACCAGCCAAAAACCTTAAATTTGTACCTCAAAATCTTGAACCAATAACCCAGCCCAGGGACAACAACAACCCTGAGGCAAATTCTTCTCTTTCAGGAGACTTATGCGACAACCTGGGTGAACCTGCCTCTTAATCCTCCTGGGAGAGTTTCGCTCCAATCCTGATTGCCTTTGTCCTTAATACCATCAACAGCAGCATGATGCGTCACCTGGTCATCCTATGGACCATCTGGCTCTCTGGCACATGGGGAAACAATCACCTACCAGTGCAACAAACCTGGACAAAAGATTGTTGGTTATGTTATGATGTTCATCCCCTGTATTTTGAGGCTGTGGTGTTAAGTAACGTAACCATCCTCCACACTAATAGCGCCCAGTGCACCATTAATTACAACAGAACCCATCCTGGTTTAACCATATAACATATGTTGGGAAAAGGATTATGTGTTGGAGTAAACGACCCCTCCCTTTTTTCCAATACCATTATCCTCAACAGCACCTGGGCTAAACCCAGCCTTGGGTGATGGTTAAGCACCAAATCAGGGCTTACTGCTTGTGTGTTTAATCAATCCTTATCTCATGAAACTTGTGTATCAGTACATATTGTTCCCCGAATATTATGGCATAAAGGGGAAGAAATGTTTCAATATTGTACAAGTAACTTTCCTCACTGCAGTAAAAGGGCACTAGGGGCCGCTGTTACCATTAGTACTTTATTGGGGATTGTAGGCGCTGGGGCAGGGGCTGCTGGAATAGGACATACTTATACCCATACACAAGCTTTAAGAGAGGCTATAGACATAGATATAGATAGGCTTGAAACATCAATTACCCATTTGCAAAACTCATTAACTTCTCTTTCCGAAGTTGTGTTACAAAATAGAAAGGGATTAGACCTCTTATTTTTACAACAGGGAGGCTTTTATGTGCAGCTCTCAGGGAAGGATGTTGCTTTTATGCCGATCATTCTGGAATAGTAAAAGAATCTATGACAAAGGTTAGAGAGGTCTTGGAAAGACGTAAAAGAGAAAGAGAGGCCAATGAGGGCTGGTTTCAATCTTGGTTTAACAGTTCTCCCTGGCTTACCACCTTAATATCTGCCTTAGCGGGTCCCCTCTTAATCCTCCTCCTAGTGCTAATGTTTGGTCCTTTAATTTTTACTAAAATCATGGCTCTCATTCGATGAAATCTAGGATCCATAACTATGCTCACCCAAGTGGTAGAAAATGTGGCCCAAGAAAAAACTCCCAAAACCCTTGGGTCAATATGGCCCTTCAAAAAATCCACAGTAATCTTTAAGGGGCTCAGCTGGCTCTCCACAAGTGGCTGGCTAGCCAATGACGGGTAAGATCCCCAGAGGGGGACAACCTAAGAAAGGCACAGTCATAAAAAGCCAACGGATGTTGGGCCCATTTTTAGGAGCAAACATTATCTGTGAGCCACAATGGTGCCTATGGGTGGAGGATAAAGATGGCGCCCGCGGGAAGTAGAGGAGGCGTAACCCAAGATAGCTCCAAAAGGTTTTTTATTGGTCCTCCAGCATTTCCACACTTGTGAACCCTGCATGATCGCTATGCTCAGCATGTTAGTACAAAGTGCATGCCCGTGTGATCCATTAACGATTGGTTAGTTCATGGAAAGCCCCTACTTGCTTGCGTATATAAATTGCAGTGTAATGGCAATAAAGTGGAACTGCCCTGACAGAGCCCCTGCCGCGTCTGAGTGTCTCTTTCATGGGGCTGGGTTGGCAGGCAGCAGGCTCACTTTTCCCCGAGATCCCTCGGTCCCAACACCAGGGGGTAATCCTGTTGGCTCCTTCTCCTTCTGGGTTTGCGGGAGGACCCCAGGCATGCCCCCGCAACCCAGTTTCAGGTATTCTGTTATAAGCAACAGAAACGGCCTAATAAATGCCCTTAATCATTTTGGTGGTATATATGTCCTAGATTTAGACAATGGAAGCCCCTTTAACTTAGTCCTGTGTCCCTGAGACATGAACTTTTTTTTCCCTTTTGAGTTCTTTCTTTCTAGCTAAACAAAACAATTCAGGATCATATTGTACCTATCCTGCCCCAGCCCTTAATCAGCCATTTCTCCAAAGAGTACTGCTTCCTTTTGGTGAGAAATGGTATTAAATACCAAGATTCTAGGTGTTAAGATATATGTTAGATCATTTCTACTGGGATGTCTTTGCTTCTAGGCCACTTCTAACTATAGATAGAGCCAGGAAGTATATGCATGTACATACATATATACATTCATGAATACATATACATGTATATACACACATATATATATACATATATATATATGAAAAATCCTGAGTCTACACCATTATTTTCAATTCCAATCCATCTCCTGCATGTACATACATATATACATTCATGAATACATATACATGTATATACACACATATATATACATATATATATGAAAAATCCTGAGTCTACACCATTATTTTCAATTCCAATCCATCTCAAAAGGATGGGTTTCTTCCACTACTCCTATTTGTATTTGTATGTCCCTTCATCCACTGAGAACCCTGTATCCTAATAACATCAACACATTTCCTCATCTGTAAAATCCTATATAACATATAAAATAGTTTCAGAATTGTTTCAGCTATTCCAACTCAAAAAAACAAACCAACCTAAAAAAGGGTCCAGCCATTTCTTTGCAATTCTCTCCCCAAACCTGTCCAAAACTGAGGTTATACAGTCAAATACTATGTTCATAAGTTACTTAGATTAGTTTTTCCCCCTCTTCAGTGTAGTTATATTATTCACTTGAAAGACAGTGGAGTTTGTGTCCATAATCTTTTAGTTTTAAGATATTCTTTTCTTTCTTTTTCCTTTCTTCTCATCCTAATTGATGTACTTTTGTTTTCTGAATTTGTGTAAGACATAAGCATACTTCCAGAAGCCAAAACTGTCAAGAATGTATACTCAGAAAAGTGTCACTCTCTCCCTGAATTAACAGTATTATACCAAGGTCTATTTCTGGTTTTTATAATGTACCACAATTATGTAAGATATTATTGTTGGGGAAAGGTATATATACATGAGGACACTGTGTATTAATCTAGCAATTTCTTGTAAGTCAAACTATTTAAAAACAAAAAGTAATAAAAAATAAGTCTCTGAATATATTAATTTCTTATGACTGCTGTAACAAATTACCACAAACTTAGTGGCTTAAACAACACAAATTTATTCTCTTACAGTTCTGGAGGTCAGAAGTCCTACTGTTGGGTTTTCCAGTTTCTAGTGACTTTCCACATTCCTTAGCTCATGGCTACCTTCCATTTGCAAAGCTGACAATGGCCAGTCAAGTTTTTCTCACTTCATATCACTCTGACACTGACTCTTTTGCCCCTCTCTTCCATCTTTTAAGGGCCTTTGTGATTACACCGGGCCCACCTGGTGTAGAAGATTTCTAAAAGAACTGACTCATATGTTGGATTTTGAAGGATAAGCATTACTTAGTTAGGGAGACAAGAAGAGCAAAGCATTCAAAGCTGGCAGAAGACCATGTGCAAAGAAACAGGAGGACTGAGGAAGCAAAAGGCATTAACATACCTACAAGTGACTATTACAAGGACAAGTTCATGAAGAATTTGTATGCTATAATGAGGAGTCCAGACTTTTTTCATGAAGGTTCTAGGGAAGAACTTGTCCCTCTCTGCTCCTATCTGAACTCTCTGCCATCCCCCACAAAAAAATAACCCATTCACAAGTAGTTCATCAGAAAATAAAATTCATAGTCAGCATTGTTTATTATTACATAAATTGTGAAGGAAGGCATGCAGTTGTAAGAGACTACCCTACCTAGATAGGTTAAAAACAACCAGGTTACATTATCAAGGGGCAAAATATTACACTGTACTTACTAAAACAGGATATATGCCTCATAATTTAGAAATTAGTTAGGAACAATATTCTAGTGCTTAAAGGGTAAGTTTTTCATTATCCAGAAAATTAACAGTGCAATATAGAACAATTTACTCATGCCAAATTGAGGTATTACTTAAATTCTGTATCCTTAAATGTCACGTGCTTTCTTAAGTTTTACATAATTAATAATCTCAAGTATTTTAAGAAGTTACATTAAAGATTTTTATTCCAAAGGTGGCAATGCTTGTTGCTGTGCTCATAGCCACATGGTTATGTAGAAATTCAATTTGTTTGAGTTTCTTAAGTCATAATCAGTTTCCCACATAACCCTATTGTTTCCTAGTCTTCTGTAGCCCAACATCCATCCAATGCTGCACAATAACAGAAGAAGAGAAAATATGAAAAACATTCTAGTGATAATTACTACTGATTTCACTATGATGGTACGTATTCATACACATCCTGTTGACCATTCAAATAGTAAAACATTCTGAAAAATTACTTCCTGATCTCAATTTTTTTGAGGGGTTAGAGTTCTAAAATTCATTGCATCAAATATTAACAAATGTATTTGTTTCCTGCTTGGGGGGAGGTGGGGATGGGAAACAAACCTTTTTCTAGAATCCTCCCCTTCTCTGAATAATAATGATATGTTGCACAAATAGAATACTATGTCTCAGATTTCAAATGGGTAAATTGAAGAAATAAAGGTCATCCTTTCAAGACAGGATAAATTTCAGAAAGCCTTGCAGAATTTACTATAGTTCTTTCTGGTCGATCCACAATGGAGAAAACAATATACTACTGGTCATGGCTTAATAAACGTCATGAAAGACTTGGTTTCTCATTCATTCAACCAATATTTATTAAGCGTCTACTATGCTCCAGGCACTGGAATATTGCAGTGAGGAAGGACAATATCCCTAACTTCACTAATTAACTAAAGCTTTATATATGGTTTCATAATTATCACTGAGAGGCAGTGTTTACTATTTGTTACAAATTTAGCATATTATTTCCAAAAACGTTAGATATGGCAAATCTTCTAAGTAAAAAAATAATTAAGAAGTGTGGCTGAACTGGGTAATTGAAAGTGGGTATAGTTTAGTAGTTACAAACACAGGCTTATCCTTTTGAGTGAGACATAAATTAAATACATTTTACACACGTAAATAGAGCTTAGCAATGTGGGAACCTCTAAATATAAGAAGTCAATTACCAAACACATACGACCACAAAGAATTCAAATATAAAAGTGTGTACATCCCAAACAGCAATCCATAAAAGGCCAATTCGACCAAAACTGTAAAAAGCTACACAGCACATTTCCTTCCTTCTGGAGCACTGTAATTAGTTTTCTGTATCTAGAGTAATCACATCAGATTATTCCAACCCTGAATGGCCCAGATCCCTAGTCTGTGCCTATTCTGATTGACCAGGTTTTTAATCTACTTTTAATTCTAAATTTAAGAAAGAGGAAGCAAAAGGAGCCTTGTAAGTAGAGCAGCAAACAATGGGGAAGGATAATATAAAGAAACTGGAGAATTATGAAAGGATCAGACAGGAGGGAATTGTCCTGGGAGAAATAACTCTTTCAATTAAAACTTTTTCCTTTCTTCTCCCCTTTTCTCTCTTCCTCAATTATTAAATCATTACCAAACTACTGAGATATATCAGAAACTGCTAAGTTCTAGGGATGAATATAAAGAAAATTGTGTCTGGCTCTTAGGAGCTCATAGTTCAGTGAAGATGGCAGATTGGTAAATAAATAAATCACAACAGAACAGAGATATGTACAAAATGCTACAGAGCACAGAAAAGAGGATAATTTATCCTGTACCATTTAGAAACTGTATATTTAAATGTTAGAATACCCATATTTTATAAAAATAGTAATCTCTAAAGTGCTAGAAGAATAAATTGAAATTTTTGACGAGAGAACTTTGTGACAATGAAGAACAACAGTTAATGGCTATCTTGCCTTAGAATATTTGCATTATGTAAAGGATAACTCAATGCAAAGATAGAACTATTTTATAATAGCATTTAAGTGCCATAAAAGGACAATGAGCAGGATAGTTTTGAATCAGGATCCTTCGGAACTGTCCTCAAATTATATCATGTAGCAAGCATAGTACAATAGTCAACAAGGACTCAGTCAATGACTGTGTGTCTGGTTTTTTAAAAATCGTTCCTTTACAGAACTAGCATAATTATTTAACCTTTAATTTTAAAATGAAAAGCAATCAGTTTCTTATAACATTCTGACTACTTCCTGGAACCCCTATGCTCTGGCTTCATCAAACACCTTACTATTCCATGAAGGCCTTTCATGACTCCCTGTACTGCCTGTACTCCCTGTACATGCTTTTCCTTCTGGAATGCTCTTCTTTCACTTTTCTAACTAGTAAGAGTTTGCTCTTGGTATCTCTATTATTGTGCTATTATATTGTACAATAATTTTAAAAATGTAACCATTTCTCTGCTAGACTAAAAGTACATCTGGGATAAGGGCTGTGATTTGTAGATCTTTATTGGTACTTGGTAACGGCTTTGTACATTTGATGGAAAAAACATAGTTCTGCCATTATATAAAGCATTATATAAGCAGGCTGGCATTATGAGGACTTTATTATAGACTCTTGTGCTATTTATTACAAGAAATTAAATTGTAACAGTTCTTAGGCCTCCAGCATAAAGTACACATGATAAGCAGTTTTTTCAGAAAAGTGCTCCAAAACAGACTAGTGAGGAGATTTAATTTGTTTCGAATTCCCAAAGAACATAGCTGGTATTCAAATTGTCAAATCATAGATATAGATACAGGAAAGCATTATATTTCCTATTTCTTCCTTTTCTACCTAGAGCACACCATTCATAGTAATAGTCTAAACTCTTGTGTAAACTCAAATTCTCAAATTATATTTTTAAAATCACATATTGAGAAAGAAAATGACTACTTCATTTTTTTCCATTATAAGGGAGAATAAGACTAACACCAGTAATAATGCTATATGAATAAGCTGAGAAAACTAAGTGAAGATAGAAACATGATCCAAGGTAGTAGATTTTGATCATTTAAGGAAAAAGGATGAAAATCAAATGACACATTAATCGGGTGGTTCATAAATTTACCAATCAACATATGCTTCTTAGAAGTGCAACCTTCAAAGAAAACAATTTTGCACATCCTAAGCCTTCATTCTTTCCTGTGGCATCTTTCCATCTTTCTAGTTTAGGAATATAAATTATTTTTAATGTTCCTATGAAAGTTCACATCACCTCAAGAATAATTACATATTATTGTATATAAAAGGTTTTCCACGGGAGACAAAAGTGAGAATACCAACTGTTTTCCATTAAAACATTTAAAAATAGAAATGATTTTCTGATTAATATGGTACAGCCACAATCAACATTTTAAGGATTTTTATGTACAAAGTAAAAATAATGTTTATAAAATAAAGTTAAAAAAAACTTTCGCTATTTTAATAACTTTAAAAAAAAATCTATATTTAGTATCAGAGAGAATCAGTGGAGAAATACTAACCAAATAATAGTTAATGAAAAAGTGGCTAAAGTTAATATGGTAAGCAAAAAGATAGCATCCATATAAAAAGTATAAACACAGATAGTACAAGGTTAATGTGGTTTAACTATGGAAACTGAGTGATGATAGCTGAAGGCCCAGAAATATTTCAGTCACTAACTTAAAAAATATCTAATAAAGGGTATACTGTGAAAACTGGGGAGTAAATATACTAAAATTAGTGTGTTTGCAATTAAAATCCAAATTTTAGGTGAACGGGTATGACAAAAGATGTCGAGAGAATTTTACAAGATTATTTGAGTCAGGAAGGGACACCCAAGTGAAACAGGTATGAATTAAATTAAATTAAAAACCAATTCCAGTGAACACAATCCGATTAACATAAAGAATAACATCGTTATTTCCCACACTTAAAGTACAAATCTTCAGGTAAACAAAAATACTTCTCATAGACTACAGCAACAAAAACAATCAAATCAAAAAGATGGTAAGAAGGAGATGAAAGTGATTAACAGGAAATTATGGGGAGTGAGACAGAAGTCTACATAATTATTTCAGGCAAACACAGAGACCTTTCAAACTGTGAAAAACAAATCATTATCATAACAATTCCTAGAGAGAAGAACAAAGGAAATGCTATCATTACATTTAGACTTTTTACAGGAAAACTAGTCAAGGCTACAAAAGAATCTTGTAGTCTTATCTGCTTCCTGCCTGTGCTTTGTAAAATCCACTACTACAAACCCAAGTAGTAAACTCTGATAATGGTCTAATATTGGCCTTCAACAAAGGTCCAACCAAAATGACTGGTGATAAGAGGATGCCGTTAGACAAAATTATCACCACCACGTGCTTTGGAAACAACTCTGCACGCAACACTGCATCCTTCTTTCTGCTTTCCTTCCTTATCTTTTCCTTATTCTTTCCCTGAAAAAGTGAATTTAGAATATGAAAGCAAGAGATAATTAAGCTCAAAATAAGAGAGAGTAAAATAAGAAAACCTAGTCTTCAAATGACCAGTTATCACATACTCTGGCACCCTTTATCTGTACACAGAAAATCTTCTAATGAGAAATGGTAGCCATTTCTTCATGGCTAGTGTATTCATTCACTTATTCAATAAACAATGCCTTCTGTGCCTGAGACACTATGCCAGATATAGAGGACACAAAGAATAATAAGACATGGTAGTTTTTGAAGCTCACTATCTACTAAGGGAAAACTCCTGATTAATAAACAGGGATAAGGACAGACAGAATTTCTATACCATACTTAAAGACATCCCAGAACCAACATGTATCAGCACTGGACTGCCTACCTTTAGACTTTTTGTTATGTGAGAAGGGATAAAGTCTTTAATTTGCTTGCACCATTGTATTTTTAAGGTTTGTTTGTTTAAATAGAGGATAGGTGTGCACATAAAAAGTTAAACAGTTTTACAAGTTTTTTCTTTTAAAAAAACTTTTTACTACAAAATAATACACAAATACAGAAAACTGAGCTGCTAGTTATTAACTCAATTGGTTACAGCACAGCCTTATAACATCAAAGTCACAGGTTAGGATCCCATACCGGCCGGCTGCCAAAAAAAAGAAAAAAGAAAATCATACAAATCAATATTTGGCTTAATGAATTATCTCACAAACACCACTCCCATCAAAAAAGAGAACTTTGCCAGCAACCGTGAAAGCCCCTTTCACATGCCCCCAATCATAACCCCTCTCTACTGCCATAAGCAACCATGCTGACTCTTACATTACCCACTTTCTTAATTTTTCTATCAGCAATTTTATCACCCCAAAGTGCATCACTAGATACTATAGTCCAGTCTCACTCTATTAAAAAACTGGATGTCCTTTAAATCTTTTTTAATCTAGAAGTTCCTCCTCCATTCCTTTCCTTTCCTTATTTGTTAAAGAATCTGGGACATTTGACTGATACGGTTGCTAACAGCCTGGATTTTGGTAATTACATTCTCTTCGTGCAGTTCAACATGTTCCTCTGTCTTCTTCATTTCCTGTCATCAGACTCAGGTGTACTCCCTCTGGCAGGTAGCATTTACCAAGGTTAGGTACATAATATTTGTGTGTTTTTTGTGGTAACAGTTGTCGATGCTCAGATACTCATTCGCTTAGGGTTGTTAAATGATGATATTCCATTTCTACCATTTCTTTTTCATTTATTAATTAAGATACTTTAAAAAAGAGACAGTTCCCTCATCTATTATTGGGTTATTTGTTTTCTTTTATTATTTGTTTTCCGTTCTGAAAAATTTTCTTTTTTTATTTGTTTTTCCTTTTTTATTTGTTTTCAAGATAACAAATTGGTTCCCTGTCATATTCTGAGGTAGGTGGTAATTCCTTTTTATTTTAATATTATGAATTCATATATCTGTTAAATTAATTTTGGCCCAAAGATTTCTTCAGACATAGTAAACTGTAACCTAACTTCATATGCAAACAGACTGTAACCTACTCTTATAACCTAACTTGATGTGCAAACAGATGGTAATCTACTCCTATAACAAGGAGGCCAGTCTCAGCCAATCACAGGGAGCCAGTTGTTCAAACTGTGTCCAAATAAGGCAAATGCCCAGCTGTAATCAATCCACTTTTATACCTCACTTCCATTTTGTGTATGTCACTTTCTTTTTCTGTCTGTAAATCTTCTCTGACCAGGTCTGCAGTCTCAGAGTCATTCTGAGCCTATTCTGGTTCTGACAGCTTCGCGATTCACAATTTGTTTTTTTGCTCGATTAAGCCCTGTTAAACTTAATTTGTCTAAAGTGAGATTTTTTGTTTTTGTTTTTTTGAGTCATTCTGAGCCTATTCTGGTTCTGACAGCTTCGCGATTCACAATTTGTTTTTTTGCTCAATTAAGCCCTGTTAAACTTAATTTGTCTAAAGTGAGATTTTTTGTTTTTGTTTTTTTTAAAGCAGATCTTAAAATATTTGGTGGGTTTCAATCATTTAAAATTATGGTCATTTTTGAAACTAAAATTCTACCATCTTAGATCACTTGCAACCCTCTTTAAAATGGCTCTTGAATTATTTTGACAAGGTCCTAACATTTTTTTCTTTACTGAGCTACAATTCACATACCATAAAATTCATTCTTTTGAAGTGTACTGAAAATTCAGTGTTTTTTAGTAGAGTCACAAGGTTGTGCAACCATCATTAGTATCTAACTCCAGAACAATTTACACCTTCCAAGAGGAACCCCATACCCATGAGCAGCACTTCCCATCTCCCTCTCCCTCCCTCCAGTCTCTGGTAACCACTAATCTACTTTCTGTATGACAGACATTTCATATACACAGAATCACACAAGATATGGCCTTTTGTGTCTGGCTTTTTTCACTTAGCATGTTTCAAGATTCATCCATGTTGTGGCATGTATCGATACTTCTTCATTCCTTTTTATGGCTAAATAATTTTCCATTGTATGTAAATACCACAATTTGTTTATCCATTCATCAGATGACAGACATTTGGGTTGTTTACATTTTTTGACTATAATGAATAATTCTGCTATGAACATTCATGTACAAGTTTTTGTGTGAATATGTGCTTTCAACTTTCTTTTAGAATTTCATAATTTTACATACATACCTGTTGAATCATCACCGCAATCAAGATTATGAACACAAACCTCACCCAAAAAGTTTCCTCATGTCCCTTTGTAATCTCTCTCTTCCCACCATAGATTAGACTGCATTTTCAGAAATTTATAGAAACTAAATCACACATATGCATTCTTTTTTGCCTGATGGTTTTCATTCTGCATAATTAATTATTTTCAGGTTAATTTATGTTGTATGTATCAACAATTCATTTCTATGTATTGCATAGTAGTATTCCATTATATAGATATACCACAGATTTTTTTATCCATTTCTATTATCAATTATCCATTACCACTGGTGGACATTAAGCTTGTTTCCAGTTTTTTACTATCGTAAATAAAATGACTTTGAACATTCATGTACAAATATTTTTATGGACATGTACTATCATATTCCTTATGTAAATGCCTAGGAGTGGAATGGCTGGATCATACAGTTTGCTTAAGTTTTTAAAAAATAGTCTAACTGTGTTCCAAAGTAGCTGTACCACTTCACATTCCTATCAGCAATGAATAATAGTTCCAGTTCCTCCAATCTTTGCCAATACTCAGGCAGCTCTCCGAAAAGCCAGAACACTGGATAATCCTCTCCCTCCCTCCTGAAGGATAAGCCTCAAGTTGTGTGCCTTCTCCTAATCACATCCAATCACCGCCAGACATCCAAACTATGACAGTTCCTGCTCATGCTCCCAGTGAGGCGACACAGAACCGCAGCCACTCAATAGTCAGAAACTCAGGAAGCAAGCTCCACTCTTCTCTCCTCCCTGCCTCTCCAAGTGGAGGAGAGTTGGGAGACAGGCTGACACAGGTAATGGGAAATTGCTCTATTTACCCATTTCATTGCTGCTGTTCTTGGCTTTGTGCAAGCCTGGGGTAACTGGATTTTGAATTGGTCATATAGGTATTTTTTTGGTATATGTTAAATCAGTTTCTGTCAGGAACGAGGGCTGGAACTTCCTATTCCACCATCTTGCTGACATCACTCCCCAAATTCTCAATCAATAAGTTAAAGAGAAATGGTAGCATTTGGGTACATGAATTAATTTTATTTGTGTCATACCTTTCTATTCCTCTTCATGGTAAATCTTTGCTTTCATTGCCCCTTTTGAGGTATACAGCCCCTTATAAAAGTAGAACAGTCAAGTGAATGGTGCTTGGCTAAAAGCAATTAAGTCAATGGTTAGTGGGGACCATGGAAAAGCTTCAGGTAGTCCATGAACCCCTAAATTTTTTTTACAAAAGTTTAGGAGGGGGATTTAATCAACAAGATGTTCTTTGGAGAAGTAAGTACCACCAGGGAAGGATTACTTTTTTCACACATTAAAGAAAATACCTATAATTATATTAGGACTTAATTAAGATAACTCAGGAGTAGAAACTTTCACTGGGAGAAGAGAAGTAGAGAGATTGTAGAATCTGGCTTAAAAATTTAAAAAAGAATGAACACTAGATAAGATTAGGACCCACAAACCTATAGATTTGATATATCAGATATTAATGGTTTGTTTTATATTTTCTTGATTCATGTCAGGTGATGTGAAGTTAAAATAAATCTTTTTTTCCCCACAGGCTTCTACAAGAAGACATTGAAAATGGGAGAAAAGACATACCCAACTGCTGGAATAGGAGAGCCACACTAGTGCCTGTGACTGGAAGACTATCATGTAAAGGAGTCTGGATCAGCTGTCTATCTCCTGCACCCAAGGAAAACAGCTTCTGCAGAATGGAAGAAACACACACATACATACACATACACACAAATAATTTCAGACATTTTCTTAAAACGAAAATCCCTTTGAAGTTCAATTTTATTTTATTTTATTTTATTTATTTATTTTTTTGTGGCTGGCCAGTATGGGGATCTGAACCCTTGATGAAGTTCAATTTTAGGGCAAATGACCATATAATATCTAGTTAACAGATGCAAAGAGCAACACTGTATAGCCAGAAACATTCAAGTTACTTTGTGTACAAATGAATATAGTGCAAGAAAATTCAGTAGTTGAAAGTTGAAAATTTATTAGAAAGGAGACACATAAAATGCTAAAGTCAACAACTTTACTAAAGGCCCACAAAACAATTCTCCTTCTCTTAAAGTTTAGGACCATGACCAAACTCATTTTAATATCCTACCTTTGGAGCAGAGGTAGAAGAATGAGGGAAGAGAGAGCAGGAGAAAAAAAAGAAATATAAAAATTTAAGACAAAAGACACTGGAAAAGACAGAAGACAGTTAAAAAGGCAAAGGGCAAGAAAAAAGGATGCCAATTTCACTACAAGTAATGTCTTTGTCAGACTGAGGACAAACAATATAACTTTTAGAGGGCTGTCCTCTATTTCCAATGTTATATAAGAATAAGCAAAATAAATTATCAATTAATGATTTTTAGGGTTTAAGAGTCTATTTTTTTCCAAGCATGATTACCCTAGAAACAATAAATAAATCCTAGCAGCTGAGGTTCTTATTTTTCTATTCAGAGACAAATATATAAATCTTAAGACATATAGAATAAATAAATCTATTCAGAAGCAGTTATGTCACAAAGATCTGTGCTGAGTTTTCTCAATGTTATTCGCTAATTTTTATCACTGAAATGTTTTTTATTTAAGTTAATAAAAATGACGTGTAACATATAGAGGAGTAAGAAAGGTAGAAAGCATATTTAAAAGTACACTTAAAAAAGTGTACTTTCATAGAGTTCAAGTTACACAAAATATGACTTCTAATTATGCTATGTGAAAGGTGAACCCCATGTTAAAATTAACCTCATGACCTAAGAAAAGAATGGAATCTTGGGTGCCTAGAAGGCAGACCACAGGGACAATGGTTAATTAAACTAAGATCTTCTCTAAAACAAAAATATTAAAAGAATTCTCTTTCCCTTTCTTCATAAATTAAATTAAATAAAGGAGAGGGAAGAGGAACAGTTCCTCTCCATCTCCCTTTCTATGCTGTTTACCTGAGACCCTCCAGCTGCTGGGACAAGGCAGGCACAAAGGTTTGCAATGAGACTTTCCAAGGAGACATTCAGACTGTCCACATACACAGTATAGATCAAACCCAGGCAAGCCTGAAAAGAGAAAGATGTACGTAGTTATTTCATGGAAAAAGGAAGCACTAAAGATAAATTTTTGTGACACCTGCTCCTAGAAAAATTTCTCTTTGAACTTAGTAAATTATATTCTACAGTGAACATGGAATACATTTTAAGTAGCAAATATTATTCAGTTTATTAAATTTTCCTCTAAAACCAGACCTCCATATGAGCTTCTGAGATGAGTTTATAAAAAACAGAAATCCATAATTTGTAAAACAGGTGTGCTCAGATAATTAGTTTAGCAGCTCTGTAGGGCTAAAATTGCTTTTGCTTCAACGTACTTTATAAAACTACAGATTTCAAGATAAAAAGTAAGAAACTTTATCTTGTTTTGTGGTTTTTATAAATCAAGATAAATTATTCTATAGAAAAATTTAATTTATGTGACTTATAAACAAAGGATAGCAGAATAGAGACAAGATAATAAGATTAACACTTTGAGCTCAGAGTAAGGCGGGTGGTAAAACATAAGGTAAAATGCAATCTTTATAAATCTCTAAGTTTATTGAAATTTGTGACTCTGAAAAATTAGTATTTGTTAGGAGTTACCCACTGTCATTGAAATCTTGACACTAAGTTAATTTTTCTAAAATAGATATAATTTCACTTTCTGGAAAAGTTTTCCAGAAATTACATATTAGTACAAATTGTTATAAATAAATTAGAATTTTTCCTTACACTTGAAAATTCTGAGTGTTTTAAAAAAGAAAATATCTGAAGTAAACAATATTTTAAAGCTATGTGGGCAGTTGTATAATCAGAATTATCTGAAATCTCAAACACCCGTCCAATTATTTACTTGAAACTGACTCCCCATAAGGTGAGTGAACATACAAAAAGATGTTAAATTACCAATGTATTTTAAATTTGCTACAGGTAATCAAATTATTTTTTATTTATAAATTTCATGTTCAATAAGTATGAGATCTATTTTAAAACAAATACTACGTCCTTAGAAGTTTAAAAAGTCACATTAACTTACTCAGGTTTTTATTTCATCAAAGAAGAATGTATTTCTCCCGTTCATGCTAATTTTATGTTATTGGTGAATTCCTAAATCAACCTAACGATATTTTCAATACAAAGAACTTGACACCATGGTTCACTCAAAACAGATTTACCCAATAATACAAATGAATAATGATAACTATGAGTTCTTTACCCTAAAAATTTCTGGATAATCTAATCTGGAAACCAACACCAGGCTTTTGGGAGCAAACACTTCTGCAGGCTGAATTAAACCAGACACTTCCTCTTCACCTTCAATCTCTTCCTTCTTAGTTCCCTAGAAAAACAGACACTAAAATCAATGGACAGAATTTCCTAGGTTCATAATTCACAAAAGATGGACATAACATACACCTTCAATATAATTTACAGAAATCCAAAATTAATTACAAAATATAATTTACAAAAATTAAAAGAAAGACTAAACTTTGAGAGCAATTTAAGAGGCAAGTAGGCAAAGAAATTATGAAGCAGGGAATGCCTATTTCATTTTTGAAAAAGTCCTTAAGCTCCAGATAGGTACCACAACTTTACTTGAGCATTTCCATTCTGAGTGAGGTACCAGTAATTGAAGGTAAATAAGACATGTTTGAATTATTTTAAATAGTGACCAAAACAATTAAAAGTGACACTCACTTAAATAGAAAGTCAATTTTCAAGAGAAGAAAAAAAAAAAAAAACTGTTTTAGAAATAAGGCATTAATTTTCATTTCTGTTTTCTGCTTGTCCTAATCTTTCAAACAAGGACTCTAAGGCTTGTAGAATGCTCAACGCTCTTGAAAGTAAAGCACAATCAGCTCTAAATTGCTTTTGGTCATAGCAACAATGCCAATAAATTTCAGAATGTACTTAATGCCACTGATCTGTATACTTAAAAATGGTTAAAAATGGTAAATCTTATGTATATTTTACCACAATAAAAAAAAAGAAAGTCTTAAAAAAAAAAACTCCTAAGTTTCAATGACTAAATACTGGTTAATACACTTGGAAAAATATTATTCTTATTTATGAGTCAACAAATACTTCCTGTGCACCTGTTGTTCCATAATACTATATGGCATACTGTAAAGGTTCTAAGGGAAAAAATGGTCAAAGTAATAAAGCATTAAGAGTTATTTCTAGATGATATTCTAAGATTCTAGGACATTTCCCCTACCTAGAATCTCTGCTTTCCTTTACAGCTTAAAATTTACCTTTCTCCCTGAAGCCTTTTCTTTACTGATTATTTTTTTCTCTTACTTTCCAGAGTGGTTTACCAACAGATCACACTTGCTTATGCTTATTTCTTCTGCGAAGCCTTTCCCTAAAATGTCACAAAATGACATATCCAGCTTCCTGCTTGACATCTCCACTTAGATGACTAACAGATATCTCAAACACATCCAAACCGTAGCTCCTGGAGAATCCCCTATCTCAGTTAATGGCAATCCAGTTCTTCCACCTGGCAAGCCAAAAATCCTCATTCCCCTCTTTTTCATAGCCCATATCCAATTGTCAACAAATCCTGATTTGTCACCACCTCCACTGCTACCATAATACTGTGAGCCACCATTATCTGTTGTCTGGATTATTATAATACCCTTCCTTTATCCCCTTTATTCTTCTTTAACCCCACTTTGTTTCCTTGTTGCTCTTCAAACATGCTAGGCATGCTCCTATCCACAGGCTTATGCACTTGCTTGATATTCCTTTGCCTCAGATACTCTTTCCACAGATACCCTAATGACTAAGTTCCTCATCTCCTTTAGGTTTTCATTCAAGCATCTTCTGCTCTGATAAACTTTGGCTTAGCCATCCTCATTGAAATTGCAATGCCCTACCACTCCCTGTGCCCTTTCCCTGATTTATTTTTCTCCATGCCACTTGTCACTACCCAATATATTATCCATTTTACTTACTGTATCTTGTTTGATTTGTCTATCTCCCCCACTAAAATATATTCCATAAAGACCAGGATTTCTGTCTGTTTTGTTCAATGATGATTTCCCAGTTCCTAAAATAAGAGTTGGGCATATAGTTGATACTTAATATTTGTTCACTACATACAAGCAAGAGTGAATTTTCTTGGAATGGTCCTGTGTATTTTGCCAAGGGAAGTCCTTTTTCCTCCACTCATGGAGGCCAAAAACTATATTTTCTATTTCCTTTAGAGCCCATTTAGTTTCTAGTACAGTGCAATATAATCAAGTATTAGATGTCTATGGAATGCACATATCTGAAGGGAACTATCTGTCTACTTTTTACACGTATGATAAGGTCCATATGCTGTTGAAAGATTTTCATTTGTTACAAAGCAAAAACTAAAGTTAGGTTGGTTGGTTTTTGGAATCCTTAGAAATAATAAAAATGTGATGAATATGAATTTACCAAAGATTTCCACACTTAATGAATCATATTCTTCATGGATTACTAACAAATTCAAAACGACAAAAGAATGACTAAAATTCCTGGAAGAGATAAAACTATTCACATTTTTATGAGATTGTAATAAAAGCCCTTGAGTACCATTAGAAGTTAGCTTGTGTAAGCAGAGAACCATTTCAAATAAATGACCATTAACCTACTTTGACCAAAACACAAAACAGAATGCATCAGTCATTTCTTTTTTTTTTTTTTTTTGTCTTTTGCCTTTTGCCTTTTTCTGTGTCCGGCAATGGATCACAACCCTCAGTGTTGCCCCCGCACCGGACCGGGGACCGGCAACGGGACCGCAACCCTCGGCGCTGCTCCCGCGCCTGGTTCAGCCAGTGAGCAGGAACCGGTCCGTATGTGGGATCCGAACCCTCGGACGGGAGCGCCGCCGCGCTTCCCAAGCGGCGCACTATCCAGTGCGCCACCGGGCCGGCCCCCATCAGTCATTTCTTAAGGCTGTTCTTTAATTAAACACCCACTAAAAGGAAGAGTTATTAACAATAAAGAAAAAAGATCCAATATAATGTAAATCAGAATTAAGTAAAAATAATTTCACTTTTATTTATATCACTTTTTATTACAGATGTTGACTTCTGCATTGTAAATGTGCTATAAATCCTAAAATGTTATTATTCTTAACTCTAATAACTCTCCTACAAGAATACAATGTCCCAGGTTTAGAAAAAAATTCATGTTCCTGTATTCAAAACAAAATTTAACGCTATGATAAAAAACCAACAAATAAACCCCAAAATTGTTAGATAAAATAAGGTTTGTTCCAGGAGATGGTAATGTGATGCTATTGATCAAATTCTTCTACAAATAATTTATCACATAAGGGGAATACTGCCTTTTCTGTATGACTGCTAGAATATCTTTTGTGTAATAATTATATAATGGTACTGGCTTTATTTGGTGTGTATTTTACAATGACAGATTTTCACATCTTAAAAAGATGTGAAAAACTTAATAATCAGGAAATTCAAAACTTAGCCTATGAATGTAAGATATTTAATAATGTTTTGAAATTTAATATTTTACAGTATATTTTCACAATATTTTATAAAATATTTTCGCAATACTTTATCCAGCTAGATAAAATATTTTCACAATATTTTATAAAATATTTTCGCAATACTTTATCCAGCTAGATAAAATATTTTCACAATATTTTATCTAGCTGAACAATATTTACAAGGCTTCTAACACAAACAACTTAAAAAGCACTATCTATACAGAGTGTGTATGAGTGAGTATAAATTTGTATTGAGTGTCTTTATACTTTCAACATGGAGAAAGAAAGGTCTAGAAGGTTATACTTCAAATGCCTTTGGGTCTTCAGATTACAGTTGATATATACCACATATAAATATATATACATTAAGAGAAAAATAATTTTCAAACATGTTCACATTTTTATTGTTTTTATAACAAAAAGTTTAACATTAAAAAAAAGCAAAGACTAATGTACCAGAATGTGTTTATTTATTAAACATTTGACCATGATTGACCACACAGTCACTATCACAGAAGGACAGGGTGCGGCCCTTTCTGTCAGGAAATTTAAAATCTAGCTTAAGTGCTAAGAGCAACACAGGTGAAACAACAGCAATCAGTGCAAAACAATACTGCAACATTATGTGGTTCATATTTAAAGTGCTTGGTAAACTTTGAGAAGGGAAATCTGTGAGGCCCATAGCAGTGAGCTGGGACTTAAAATTATCATTTATCATATTATAGTCAGGGGTAAAAGTAAAGTGAAAAAAACAAATCCAACATTAAGGGAAGCCAAAGCACTCAAAGAGGCCAATCTGAGAAAAAGGCAGTGTTGCTTTGTACTGCGACTGGCTTGAATTGTAATATATACCTACCTGCACATATAATTTTACTAATTTTAGTCCTATGTACCTTTAAAAAAGATGGTGACCTGAACACTAATTTTTTATGCTGAGCATATTTAACTAAAATTCCTTGCCTATTTTGACATTATTAATTGATAAAATAGATTAATTTGCAATAGTTTTTTTAATACCAGAAGAATATAATAATGGTCATTTGTTGATGTTTATAATTTTTGGCATCTTTTATTTCAATAATTCTTACTACATACCTTCTTTAAAACATCTTTAGTCTCCAATTAATATCTTATGCATTAATGAATTAATGAAATCAGAATTAATGAATTCATCATAAACTGGGGAATATAGCCAGTGGCATTGAGAAATCATTTATGCCCAAAATATAATTAATTCAACTTTTGTTTAAATTTATTTTTTATTAGCATATTAATTGTTACAAATCATACATATTCTTTATGCCCCTTATCCAATCCCCCCTCCCCCACTCCTCCCTTCTAAAATAACCATAGATTTGTTCTCTCCATCTGATAGATTAACTGTTCCTCTCTTGGTTTGCTGCCTAATGATCTGTCCAATACTGAGACAGGTGTGATCAAGTCCTCCCCTATTATTGTAAATCAGATAATGCTTCTCCTATTGCTCCAGAGTGTGCTTTGTGGAGAGAGGACCTCCTTTTTTTTGGTCTCTGCTGATGCCTCTCCTGTGTCAATGCAGTTGAGAGTCTGATGTGCCATCTGCACAGTGGCTGTGACTACTGCTATAGAGACTAGCAGCTTTTGTGGTAGCTGTGGCAATTGCAGTGGCTATGGTGCTCTACCCGTATGTAAATGGTGTTTTCGGTATGCTGAGTGTTTTTGGCTTCCCCCAGCTACAAACCTCAGGACCCTGGCGGGGTCTCAAGTTTAAATTATTAAATAATACTCAAGGATTCTTTGGCTTATCTTATAAAATTATAAAGAACATTTAGAAATGACTTAATGTCAAAATCATGAGAAATACTATTAAGCTAATCCTTATCTCTTGAGGAAAAGAGACAACGAGTACAAACTTTTGTGTGAGGTGGGGAGACACTATATAAGTTTCATTTTTGTGTTCTAACAAGGTTAACCACCCCAAAATTAGGTTTTCATAAATTCAAGAATATTGTACTGTAATCCACCATAGTCAATGGATTCCTTTTAAATTTCTTTTTTCACTACCTGATAAAATTGGTGAAAAAATTAAACACAATAAAATATGAAATTATTTTTCTAAGACAAAACATTACATTAATATTGTATGATAAACTACTAGATCTTAGAACTTAAGTTCAACAATTCTTACGTCAAATAAAATACACTTCCCTGGAATTCCTGACGGAGAAGTTTAAACACTGGTCACAAGGATCAAGATTTCAGCTTTATTTTCTTAAGGAATATATGCTGAAACTTTGTTTAATGACCATGTAACATGAAGCATTTAAATATTGCATAAAGAAATAGGACATTTGGTTATAAGCAAGTATCATGCAATAAATTCAACAATGTACATTCATCTAAAAAGTTCACCTTGTTCAGAAGACAACTTGGAATTACATTCTTTGGTCCCTAACTTTGACGGAAATTTTAAAGTATATCTACTATGAGCATCTTTGAATCCTAATTTAGATGAAATTAAGTATATCTACTATGAACAATATTGAACTATATCTTAAAAATAAGATATAGTTAATATGACAATAATAAAAATGATACAGTAGTAGAAGATATTTCAAATCAACTACCTTCTTCATTTTACAAATTAGCAATCTCATGCCCAGAGAGATAAAATGACTTGTTAAGGTCATACAGCTCATAAAAAGCATAACTGGGATTAACAAGCCAAGTCTTCTCTTAGGCTAGTTCTCCTTCCATTGTCTTATATTCTTACCTGTAACCTTTACAAGAAATAAGGTATTAGTTCAAAGAAACTATTTGAGAGAGATAACACATGAGAAGTAAAATTGTTAATACGAAAAGTTAGAAAAATAAAAAAGAAACAAACAAAAAACACATTCAGACTTCTTTTTTCCTTTAACTACATTTGAATGTAATAATCTTTCCTGTGTTTAAATAACGTAACATTATACAGTTCTTACTGCAGCTCTTCCGAGACTGAAATTTTTGTTGAAATTTAAAAGGCACTTGATGTTGAACTTGGGAACTTGTTCTCAGAAGCTTCTCCTGTTCTTTTAATGTCTCACATAATTTTAAGTATGTAAAATAAATTAGTCATAACTAATTCGGGGACAGTTTTCCCTACAAAATCTGTGAGGAATATCAAGGGGACTGTTAAGATTCAGCATTCTGTCCATTAGCCCATTCCCATTTTAAAAAGGGAGAGAGGGTAGAGATAGAATGATTTGGTAAAAAGCATAATCTTCACCATTCATACTATAAGGAGAATCCCACGTGGATACTTGCATAAACTGTAAATTATAAAAAAAAAAACAATAAAATAAACTCAGAATATGCAAGTCTCCCAATTTTTTTTTCTGTCTGAATTATGCTACTTATACTAGTTTTTGCTACACTCTGTTGACTGAATAAAGTCTAAGAATTAGTCTCTAGAATGCTATCAAGTATAATGTTGATTATATTATGGGCAATCCCAGTTCTCACACTTTGTTATTTTTAATTTCTAGTTCAGTGAAATACTTTATCATTGAATAAACACTTCTTGAGAGAATGAAAATTTTTCCAAAAAGATATTCATCACATTAGTCATAATATTGATAAAACAGGAAATAAATCTCTATCAGCAAACTGATTAAATATATTATATCCATATGGTCAATTAGTATATAACCATTTTAGCAAAAAAAAATTCTTATTATTGGAAGAAAATATGTCAAACTATAATTTTCTGTTCTCTCACTTTCTTCCCTATACATTTTACATTTTCTACAATGAGCACAGTTTACTTTGCTAACAAGGGGGAAAAAAAGAAACAGAAAATGATTGAGTTGTATTTGGATAAGTCTAGCAAATGTTTTGTATGTGATTTCCTCCGCTGCTCTAAGTTTTCTTCTAGATATCAGCTTAGAAATGCATTTTTATTACTTCATTTTCCAGCTAATTTCTTGATCTTTTAGAACTAATTGTTGGTATGATATTATGAGCATTTAAATTTATTCTGTTTTCTCAAATAGCCCACCAACTGTTTAAATAATATTTGTTGAAGTGTATAGATTTCATTGATTTGTAATGCTTCCATTATTGGATACTGATCTCCTATACACACTAGGATCTGCTTCTGGACTATGTTTTCTGTTTCCATAATTGGTCTTATTCTTGACATTTGTTCTTGAACCAATAACACACCAATATAATTTTTGCAGCTTTATAGTATATGTTTTAGTATTTGTTTTTTGGAGACAGAGTCAAGCTCTTTGAATTAGTACCTGAATGTCCCTAGGTAAGTCTTTTAGACTCCTCCGTAAAATGGGAACGTGAAGACTTACCAATGGTGTTCCTATAAGAATAAAATGAAATAAACCACATACGAATTAAATAAAATGAAATAAAGTATTGTAAAATTTTTAGCATAGTACCCAGAACATGATAAGCCTTCAATTTATTACAAGCACTAAAATCTTTTTTTCCTTTCTGTAAGCTTTTTGACTGGATTGCCTTTTTAAAAAATTTTAACTTCTCAATATACATTGTAGTTGATTTTCATAACCCTTTACCCATTCCTCCTCCCCCCTCCCTTTATCCCCTCCCCCCACTACATCTATCTGTTCTCTTGTCTTAAAAAGTTCAAGGAATTGTTATCTTCTCCCCCCCTTTATTTGTGTGTTTATTTATTTATTTTTAGCTCCCACAAATAAGTGAGAACATGTGGTATTTCTCTTTCTGTGCCTGACTTGTTTCACTTAATATAATTTTCTCTAAGTCCATCCATGTTGCTGCAAATGGTAGTATTTCATTCTTTTTTATAGCAGAGTAGAATTCCACTGTGTAGATATACCACAGTTTCCTTATCCACTCATCCAGTGATGGGCATTTGGGGTGGTTCCAACTCTTGGCTATTGGAAATAGTGCTGCAATAGACACTGGAGTACAGGTATCCCTTCAACATGAGGATTTCCATTCCTCTGGGTATATTCCCAGCAGTGGAATAGCACAGTCATATGGTAGATCTATCTGTAATTGTTTGAGGAACCTCCATACCATTTTCCATAAAGGCTGCATCATTTTACAGTTCCACCAACAGTGTATGAGAGTTCCTTTTTCTCTACAACCTCTCCAGCACTTATCATTCTCAGTCTTTTGGATATTAGCCATCCTGACTGGAGTGAGATGGTATCTCAAAGTGGTCTTGATTTGCATTTCCTGGATGCTGAGTGACGTTGAGCATTTTTTCATGCGTCTGTTGGCCATTTGTATATCTTCCTTTGAGAAATGCCTATAAAGTTCCTTTGCCCGTTTTTTAATTGGGTTATTTGGTTTTTTGCTGTAAAGTTGTTTGAGTTCCTTGTATATTCTGGATATTAATCCTTTGTCAGATATATATTTTGCAAATATTTTCTCCCACTCTGTCGGTTGTCTTTTCACTCTGTTGATTGTTTCTTTTGCTGCGCAGAAGCTTTTTAGTTGATAGAATCCCATTTGTTTATTTTTCCTTTAGTTGCCTGTGCTTTGGGGGTCCTATTCATGAAGTCTGTACCCACTCCTACTTCCTGGAATGTTTCCCTTATGTTTTCTTGAAGGAGTTTTATTGTTTCAGGATGTATATTTAATTCTCTAATCCATTTTGAGTTGATTTTGGTATATGGTGAGAGGTACGGGTCTAGTTTCATTCTCCTACATATGAATATCCAGTTTTTCCAGCACCATTTGTTGAAGAGGCAGCCTATTCCCCAGTGCGTGGACTTGCTGCCTTTGCCAAAGATCAGATGGCTGTAGGTGTATGGGTTGATTTCTGGGTTCTCTATTCTATTCCATTGATCCATGTGTCTATTTTTATGCTAGTACCATTCAGTTTTGGTTATTATAGCTTTGTAATACAGTTTAAAGTCAGGTAGTGTTATGCCTCCAGCTTTATTTTTTTTTGCTCAGGATTGCTTTGGCTATGCATGGTCTTTTTTTATTCTATATAAATGTCAGGATAGTTTTTTCCATTTCTGAGAAAAATGTCATTGGAAGTTTGATGGGGATTGCATTGAATCTGTAGATCACTTTGGGTAATATGCACATTTTCACAATGTTAATTCTTCCAATCTAAGAGCATGGGATATCTTTCCATCTTCTGGTGTCCTCTTTAATTTCTCTAAACAGTGGTTTATAGTTCTCATTATGGAGATGTTTCACATCCTTGGTTAACCTTATTCCTAAGTATTTTATTTTTTTGGTGGCTATTGTAAATGGGCAGGCTTTCTTGATTTCTTTTTCTGCATGTTCACTGTTGGAGTATAGAAATGCTACTGATTTTCGTGTGCTGATTTTGTATCCTCCAACTTTGCTGAAATCAATTATCAACTCTAGGAGTCTTTTTGTAGAGGCTTTAGGCTGTTCAATATATAGGATCATATCATCCACAAACAGTTACAGTTTGACTTCATCTTTTCCAATGTGGATGACCTTTATTTCCTTCTCTTCTCTGATTGCTCTGGCTAGTACTTCCAACACTATGTTGAATAGGAGTGGTGAGAGTGGGCATCCTTGTCTAGTTCCTGTCCAGAATGATATTGACAGTGGGCTTATCATCTATGGCTTTAATTATACCTAACCTGTCGAGAGTCTTTATCATGAAAGAATGTTGAATTTTGTCAAATGCTTTTTTAGCATCTATAGAGATGATCATATAGTTTTTGTCTTTGCTTCTAGTGATGTGGCATATCACATTTATTGATTTGCATATGTTGAACCAACCTTGAGTCCCTGGGATGAATCCCACTTGATCATGGTGTATAATTTTGTGTATGTGTTGCTGTATTCTGTTAGCTAGTATTTTGTTGAGGATTTTTGCATCTGTATTCATCAAGGATACTGGCCTGTACTTTACTATTTTTGATATACCTTTGTCTGGTTTTAGTATCAGGGTGATGTTTGCCTCATAGAATGAGTTTGGGAGAATGGCCTCTGTTTCAATCTTTTGGAACAGTTTGTAGAGAATTGGTATAAGTTACTCTCTGAAGGTTTGGTGGAACTCTGCAGTGAACCCATCCGGTCCTGGGCTTTTCTTTGCTGGGAGCCTTCTGATAACAGCTTCAATCTCTTTTATAGTTATTGGTCTGTTGACATTTTCTATATCTTCCTGCCTCAGTTTCGGTAGTTTGTATGTGTCCAGAAATTTATCCATTTCCTCCAGATTTTCAAATTTGTTGGCATATAGTTATTTATAGTAGCCTCTAATGATTTCTTGTATTTCTGAGGTGTCAGTTGTAATATCACCTTTTTCATTTCTAATTCTTGTTATTTGGGCCTTCTCTCTTTTTTTCTTAGTTAGCTTTGCTAAAGGTTTGTTGATTTTATTTATCTTTTCAAAAAACCAACTTTTTATTTCATCAATCTTTTGTATTGTTTTTCAGGTTTCTATTTCATTTAGTTCTGCTCTGATCTTAATTATTTCTTTCCATCTACTAACTTTGGGTTTGTATTTTTCTTGTTTTTCTAGATCTTTAAGGTGAAGTGTTAGGTTATTTATTTGCCATCTTTTCATTCTTCTGAAGTAAGCATTTAATACGATAAATTTTTTTTTTGGACCGGTAAGGGGATCGCAACCCTTGGCTTGGTGTTGTCTGCACCACGCTCAGCCAGTGAGTCCACCAGCCATCCTTATATAGGATCTGAACCTGTGGCCTCAGTGCTAACAGCACCGCACTCACCTGAGTGAGCCACGGGGCCGGCCCAATAAATTTCCCTCTTAAAACTGCTTTTGCAGTATCCCACAGGTTTTGGTATGATGTGTCATTATTTTCATTAGTTTCGAGACGTTTATTTGATTTACTGTTTAATTTCTTCTTGGACCCATATGTCATTAAGTAGAATGTTGTTTAATTTCCGTGTGTTTGTATAGTTTCCAGAGTTTCATTTGTTACTGATTTCTAATTTTAATCTATTGTGATCATAAAAAATACATGGAATAATTCCAAGTTTTTTGCATTTGTTGAGACTTGCTTTGTGACCTAACATGTGGTTTATCCTGGAGAATGTTCCATGTGCTGATGAGAGGAATGAATATTCTGAGGTTGCTGGGTGGAATGTTCTGTAGATATCTGCCAAGTCCAATTGGTCTATAGTGTTGTTCAGATCTTGTGTTTCTCTATTGATTTGTTGCCTAGATGATCTGTGCAATGTTGAGAGTGGGGTCTTCAGGTCCCCTGATATTACGGTGTTAGTGTCTATCTCATTCTTTAGGTCTAATAGTGTTTGCTTTATAAATCTTGCTGTTCCAACATTGGGTATGTATATATTTATGACTTATTTCTTCCTGATGGATAGATCCTTTTATCATTATATAGTGGCCTTCTTTATCTCCTTTTATGGTTTTTGCTCTAAAGTCTATTTTATCTGATATAAGAATAGCTACTCCAGCTCGTTTTTCATTTCTATTTGTGTGATATATCTTTTTCCATCCTTTCACTTTTAGTTTATGTGTGTCTTTACAGGTCAGGTGAGTCTCTTGAAGGCAGCATATTGTTGGGTCCATCTTTTTAATCTAGTCAGTCAGTCTGTGTCTTTTGAGTGGGGAGTTTAATCCCTTTACATTTAGAGTTATTATTGAAAGGTGTTGATTTACTCCTAGCATTGTACTGATTTTTGTTTAGATGTCTTAAGTAACTTTTGTTCCTTTCTTCCTAATTTTCTGTTTGTCTTCTATATTTGTTGGTTTCTTGTGGTGGTAGATAAACTGTTTTTCTTTTATTGTTAGCATTTTTGTTTTGCTGGTAGGTTTTGTTCTTTCTTGAGTATTCATGGCAGTGATGGTTGTTTTTGAGGTATCAAACCCCGTACTTCCTTGAGAATTTCTTGTATGGCTGGTTGTGTGGTAGTGAACTCCTGCAGTTTTTGTTTGTCTGAGAAATATATTATTTGTCCTTCATTTCGGAAGGATAGCCTTGCTGGGTAAAGTATTCTTGGCTGGCAATTTTTTTCCGGTAGTGAACTCCTGTAGTTTTTGTTTGTCTGAGAAATATAATATTTGTCCTTCATTTCAGAAGGATAGCCTTGGTGGGTAAAGTATTCTTGGCTGGCAATTTTTGTCCTTTAGTATTTTGAATATATCATCCCATTCTTTTCTGGCTTTTAGGGTTTCTGATGAAAAGTCTGATGTTATTCTGATTGGAGCTCCCATATAGGTAACTTGCCACTTCTCTCCTGCAGCTTTTAAGATTCTCTCCTTGTCTTTGAGTTTTGCCAGTTTGACGATCACATGTCTTGGAGAGGACCTTTCTGGGTTGAATATGTTTGGGGATCTTTGGGTCTCCTGAATCTGGAGATCTGTGACGATCCCTATACCTGGGACGTTTCCTGTTATTATTTCATTGAATGTGTTTTCAATGCCATTTCCATTTTCCTCCCCTTCTGGAATACCCATGATTTGGATATTTGAACGCTTAAGGTTGTCTGTTATAGCTCTTAGATTTTCTTCAATTTTTAAAATTCTTTTTTCTTTCTTTTCTCTGGTCTGCCTGCGTTAATTCAAACACCCTGTCTTCAAAGTCAGGAATTCTCTCTTCTGCCTCTTCCAGCCTGCTTGTTAGACTCTGTTCTGTTTTTTATTTCACTGAATTAATCAGCTCCACAAGCTCTGCTACATTCTATTTCAAGGCATTGGTTTCTTTGTACATTTCTTCTTTCAGATCCTGTATATTTTTTCTCATTTCTTTGTATTGTCTAACCGAGTTTTCTTATATCTCATTTAGTTTCCTTAGAATTGTTGCTCTAAATTCCTTGTCAGTCATTTCAAAGACTTCCTGTTCTATAGGATCTAGAGCTTGAGAGTTATGGTTTTCCTTTGGTAGTGATGTACTTTCTTGATTTTTCATATTTTTGGTATCTTTCCTTTAGTGTTTTGTCATTGTGGCAGCGGTTATCACAGTCCACTCATTTCACCCTGATGTCTGGCTTGGATTCTGAAGGGACTGACAATTCTGGGCAGCAGGAACTAGCCTGGGCTGGGGGTCTTGCAGTGCCTGTCTTTTCCAGTGTGGCTGTTTTGGGGCATGTGGGCCCAGAGGCTCTTAAATCTCTCTAAGTGGCAGGGACTGGCCTGGGTTGGAGGTCCCGCGGTGCCTGCCTTTTCCAGAGCAGCTGTGTTGGGGTGTGTGGGCCCAGAGGCTCTTAAGTCTCTCTAAGCAGCAGGGACTGACCTAGGCTGAAGGCCCCATGGTGCCTGCCTTTTCTGGTGTGGCTGACTTGGGGCATGTGTACCCCATGGCTCTCAGGCCTCTCTGGGCGGCAGACACTGGCCTGGACTGGGGTCCCACGGCGCACAACTCCTGCCTGTTCCAGCATAGATCTCAGGTCTCCTGTTGTTGCTTTTTAATAGTTGCAAATTGGCCACTTTGTGGAAGAGAGCAACACTAGGAACCGTCTACTCTGCCATCTTGACTGGAACTCCCTGGACTGCCCTTTTTCTTTCCCCTATTCTAAGCCTTAGCTCTTGTTTTTTTTTAATCTCCACAAGGTCTTTTAAATTCTGTAAGACTTATTCCAGTTGCCATTCTTCAATAACTATCCATTTCACTGAATAATACTTAGCATATGGTACTTTGGAACACTGTTGTACTTAAATTTTGGTTCTGCCTCCCAAGCTAGATTTTAAGACCTCAGAAATAAAGAAATACACCCTATGCCCTCAATGTCTCTTTCTTTATTCCTCACCTTACTTCCCCAAATTACCCTCATTCATTCCCTCTCTTTCTTTCTTTGACTATAATTTGTTTGCCAACATACCAAATGTTTCACTGAGAATTGAATAATTATCATGGTTCAGAAACAGGTATAGGAATGTATGAAAGAATCTTAAAAAGACACAAAACTAAATGAAAATTTTAGATAGGTCGATCTTTTTTTTTTTTTTAGATTAGCTATAAAAAACCAATATCAAATCTATCATATTTTACTGATTACTTAAAAAAATTTAGGATCACATTGCCTAGTTGAATAATTTGGGGAACATGTTATCAAAAGTCTAATGCCAAAGTTTTGCTTGCGATTACTGATAGTGTTACTGTATCTTGGGACTAAAACAGATCCAACATTTTTTTATGTTGCACGATTATACCTTGGATGCTGTATATCCCTAAGTTCCTTTTCTTTTGAATTCCAAATAATGTGTCATAGTATTATATTTGGTATGAAGTAATTCACACCAAATGAGAATTAAAAGATCTATTTTGAACTGATGATATGATCCAAAAATAAAAGAAAAACACATTTTTTAAAAAGGACATAGCTGAACAGTTCATGCCAAAAATGAGAACAAACTTACTGATGGCTTAGAAAGGAACATCTTCGGGGTTTTAATTTATTTTTTCCAAATTCTATCTCATTGTTTGTGTCCTCTTTTGGACCAGGCAAGAAGACATTAACTTTCTGTTTCCAGCAGAGAAAAGCAGTCTTAGAATTCTGGCTAGTACCTAGCATCGAAGTACAATTATATAGAACCTGGAAATCTCATAACTTATTTACATTTTCAGAATCCTGGAAAAACTTTTATGAAGCAGACTCTAAACTTTTGAAGTTGACTGTAATAACTCAATAAATTATACTTTCTTGGTCTACTTAAAATGTCAAGTGGGAAAATTTCTAAGCTAAATAGAAAAATAATTTTCAAAACACTGATTTGAAATATATAAGAACTCGGGCCGGCCCGGTGGCGCACTGCTATAGTGTGCTGCTTGGGAAGCGCGGTGGCGCTCCCACCGAGGGTTCGGATCCCACGTACAGACTGGCTGCTCACTGGCTGAGCGAGGTGCGGGAGCGACGCCGAGGGTTGCGATCCCGTGGCCGGTCCCGGTCCGGTCCGGGTGCGACACTGAGGGTTGCGATCCGTTGCCGGGCACGAAAAAAGACAAAAAGGAAAAAAAAAAAAAGAAATATATAAGAACTCAGATCTTGGCTTCTAATATTATTCCCTACTCAAAGTAGCCAAGGCTTCTTGAAGAAATGGCTGATTTTGAGGCTGAAGCAGGAAAGGAATAAGATGAGCCTGTATCTGCTTGTTACGACAGAAAGTTAAAAAATGCTTTAAAAAAAAAAAATGAGGCCTTGTCCAAGAATACAGGAGCCAGCCTGAGGTATGTCCATTGGTCAAATATGGGACAATTTGTGCACTGAAATAATGAGAATAAGATGAGCCTGTATCTGCTTGTTACGACAGAAAGTTAAAAAATGCTTTAAAAAAAAAATGAGGCCTTGTCCAAGAATACAGGAGCCAGCCTGAGGTATGTCCATTGGTCAAATATGGGACAATTTGTGCACTGAAATAATGAGACCCATTCATGAATTACATACTATTGAAGGGAAAAAAATTGGAATCCATGGGTCCATAGCTCAGAAAGATAGGCAACAAGGGTGAGCTCGTGCTTACAGTAAAATGTCGACTGCTGACTGGTAAAGGTAGAGGGAGTGTGAAGTTGGAAAAATGATCATTTTGCAACCATCATACTCAAAATTGGCACAGGCAAGAATCATTAGTAAATGCTAAATCTAGGGGAGCATTATTGATGAGTAGTAGGATATTGGCATAGTCTTAAAGTGTCTTCCTACAGTTTGCTTATTAGTTGCAAGAGAAAAAACTGCAACTGTACAAGGAGTAATCTGACAATCACCTGACCACGTTACTAAAATTAACATCATCCATGAGGGGCAGATAGACACTGTGTACTTCCAAATGTATACCCTTAAAAAGACACCTCTTGAAGGAACACATTTAGGTAGTATTCCAGCTGTTGACATACGACCTGAATCTAATGACGGGAGACATCAGAAAACACAAAATAAGAAATATTCTGTTAAAAAAAAAGGTTGGGTAGTTACATTATTCAAAAATGTCAATGTCATAAGACAAATAAAGACTGAGCAACTAACTATTCCAAATGAAAAGAGACAAAAGAGAAATAAAAATTAAATGCAATATATGCAATATATGCTGGATTCTGTACTGTAAGAAAAGGGGGCAGAGCTTTATAAAAAACATTAAGTCAAACAACACAATTAGAGTATGAATGTAGACTAAAGTATTATATAGATGTTAAATCTCCTGAGGTTGATAACTGTTTATGTACTGTTTATGTTCCTTTGAAATATAACTAAAGAATTTAGGGTAAAGGAAGATGATGCATGCTACTTTCTTTCAAATGGTTCAGAAAAAATTATGTGTGTGTGTGTGTGTGTGTGCATGTATGTGTATGTATAGTGGAAGAGGGAAGGGAAGAGAGGGAGAGAGAAAGAAGGGAAGCAGGGAGTGAGGGAGGAAGGGGGAGAGAGATTTCAGAATAAATCAATGGGGCAAGATAAAAACAACAGGTGAAGAATATGAGCAAAGGACATGTGAATGTTTGTACTATTCCTGCAGTTTTTCTGTAAGTTTGAAATTATTTCCAAATAAAAAGTTTGAAAAATACCCAAGAATTCCTAGAATCTCTTTATAAACACCTACTACAATATCTTAATGTATTGCCTTTCTGTCAGTTTATCTGGGGGAAGGAGAGGGTGAGTAGGGAAAAAGAGAGGAGGAAGAATCTAAACAATCTCAGCTTCATTAGAAAATACTGGAAAGTTGTGGAGAGGTACCCTCAAGAACATGGAAATAACAGAAAATATTACATTTAGCATTAACTTAAACTCTGAAGATCAATATAGAAATGAAGAGCCAGCTAAAAGAGAGTAAGTGGCGCTTGGGCTAGAGAACACATCTCTAACTTACTTAGACTGAATTGATCAAAATGGGTATTTGATCAGCTATTTTTTGGCAACATGCATACGGGCACTACTCAGGGAAGAGGAGACTATAGACACAGACTTCTAATTTACTGTCCCCATTGACAACATAATTCTTAACTTCAAATAGAAGCAACAAGCTATGTTAATCTGATAGTCCTGAAATATTTCACATCAAATATTCTTTAGTTTGATTCTAAAATCAAAAGCCTTCAGATTTTGATATGGTTTCCCACAAAGCTCTGACAACAAGGAGAGAATGTGCTGATGATGCAGATAAAGCATATTTTGTTCTGTGTAACTTTTTAACATTTTGTTGTAAATTAATAAACTAGCATACTGGTTTTAATACATCGGACTACATCATGAAAGTTGATTTATCTCCTCTGTATTAAAAAATCAGATTTCTGCATCCAGAAAGTTCAGATCTTGGAGTTTGATCAATATAATCAAGATAGCAAATGTCCCTTTGTGAGGCCACCTCAGAAAGCAAGCCACTCTGTTCCCCTGGTGGTGATACTCATTCATCTGTGTGTAGTAGAAACCACAACAGACAATGAAAACTGGCTCGCTCAACATCCTCCAAACCTCTTTGTAGTTCCCTTCTTATACCACAGAACCTGGAAAGCAAAACAAATCACCACCAACAACAACTACAAAAAACCCCTACTTTTTCCTGACTTTCTTGCAGGTAATTTCTGCATGTAATCTGACTTCCACAAGGGAAACAACCCATGTGACACTTAAAAGCAGAAATCAGCAGTGACATAGGGGCCACACATACAAGGCTGGATATTCTAGGGCAACTACGGTGAAGGTTACACTGTCTCATACCCAGAATCATAAGTGCCAAGTGGTAAAAGGTTTCTGTGAGAACAGTCCCAAACTGGGCTGTTCCTAATACTCAGAACTGGTTCCTTACTTGCCCTTCACCCCTGAAATTCCATAAGTTGCCCAATACTTTGTCATAAATCCTTTCTGCTTAAATTAGAGAAAGTAGATCCAGTTGTCTGAAACTAAGAACCTCAATCAATATTCTGAAAGAGCAATTATTTTGAATTTCTATCATTCTAGCTTATGAATTTCAGTCTGATCATGTTGATAATACTACCACTAACAATAATAAGTTAACATTTACTTGGGGGCTAAAACAATAATGTCAAGCACTGTAAAAAACAGTTTAGACATTCTGATGAAATGTTCTACATTTAAAATAAAAAACCAGTGGTGAGAAAAGACCCATTGGGAGAAGAACGGGCAGGGAAAATCACAGGTTCACCATGAGAGGAAACTAATCTTCTTAATAAGCCAATCCATAGATATGCTATTCTTAGAAATATTCAGATTATGATCAATATTTTCAAAGGGGACAATTAAACCTGGAAAGTAACTTTACCTTGTTGCCCTCCACTCCAATATTAAACACAAAAACATAAAACGTTCCTCATGCTTTTTAAAGTAGCCCATAAAACTCAAAACTGCCAGTTTTAACTAAAACAAATATGCCATAAAAAAAGATTCCTAAATGTCCCTTTGACTTTACTTTGGGCTAGAAAAGATTTTGTACCTGGAGATTGATCTCTGCCTCGTAGAAGGTCAGGCATGAGCAGTAATGTCGATCTGAGTCAATGTCTGTCAGGACCACCACAAAGAATGTTGGCTGCTTCCTTTCTCTGGACAGCTGCCACCCACCAGGCTGACAAAACTAAACGGGATAAAAAAAAAAAGCTGTTACGTTTTAAAAGTTTAGTGAATATTTATTTATTAATTAATCTCTTAGAAATGTTAAACGTTCCCCTCTTTTTAAAAATTCTACCTGCTGTGGTATGTTACTTCAGCCAACATTTAAAAAAATACATGTATGGAGTCATAATGTAGAAATCTTTCACCAATGCACATATATATTTTATGAAGATAACCTATATTTTCCACAGATGCCATCTCTGAGACCTAGGTTGGTATATGTAGAAACATAAAATGAAGGACTCTGCCCAACTATGAGACCAAATCTTGAAATGAGATAGTTGGAGATAACATGTGAAGTATGTATCACTGATGGAAAACAGTTTTAAAAATTTCCTCATAAATCTAACAGTCTTCAATCCAGTACAGTAAGAGATATCCCTGTTAACCAAGACAGACCACATTCTGAGATATAAAACACACTTTTAACAAATTTAAAAATATATAAATCATACAGTGTCTGCTCTTAGACCACAATGGAATTAAACTAGATATAAATAACAGAAAGATAGCTGGAAAACCCCATAATTGAAGATTGAACAACAAACATCTAATAACACAAGGGTCAAAGATAAAACCTCAAGAGAAATTATAAAAATATTTGGAACTAAATGAAAATGAAAATACAATTTATCAGAATTTGCAGTGAAAGCAGAGCTTAGAGGGAAATTTACATCAATGAATGCATATATTAGAAAAAAAGCAAGATCTAAAATCAGTAATCTAAGCTTTGATCTTAGGCAACTAGAAGAGAAAGAGCAAACTGGATACAAAGTAAACAGGAGAAAAAGAATTAATACAAGTTAAAACAGAAATCAATGATACTGAAAACAGGAAATCAACAGAGAAAAGCAACAAACCCAAAAGCTCATTCTCTGGAAAGATGAATAATATCAATAAGCCTCTAGCCAGGCTAACTAAGAAAAAAAGAGAGAAGAGACAAATTACTAATATCAGAAATTAAAGAGGCGACATCACTACAGATCCCATGGATGTTTAAAGGATAGTCAAGGAATACTGTGAATAACTCTTTGCCCACAAATTCGATAACCTAGATGAAATGAACCAATTTCTTGAAAGACACAATCTGTCAAAATTCATGCAAGAAACAATTTGAATAGGTCCATATTATCATAGAAATTGAATCAGTAATTAATAACTTTCCAAAATAGCACCAAACCCAGATGCATTCACTGGTGAATTCTACCAAACATTTAAGGAAGAAATTATACCAATTCTCCACAGTCTCTTTCAGTAGATAGAAGCAGAGGGAATACTTCCTAATTCATTCAATGAGGTCAGTATCACCCTAATACCAAAAACCAGACAAAGACACTAGCAAATTGAACTCAACAATGTATGAAAAGAACACTGTGACCAAGTGAAATTTATCCCAGGTATGCAAGGCTGGTTCAACAATTCAAAAAATAATTTGAGTAATCCAGCACATCAACAGACTAAAGAAAAATAATCACATCATCATATTAATAGATGCAGAAAAAGCATTTGACAAAATCCAACACCCATTCATGAAAAAATTCTTAGAGAACTAGGAACAGAGGGATACTTTCTCAACTTGATAAAGAATATCTACAAAAATATCTACAGCTAACATCATACTTAATGTTGAGAAACTCAAAACTTTCCCACTAAGATCAGGAATAAAACAAGGATGCCCCCACTCACTGCTGCTTGTCAATATTGTACTAAGTCCTGGCTAATACAATAAGAAGAAAAGGAAATAAAAGGTATATATATTGAGAAAGAAGAAACAAAACTGTTTTTGTTCATAAATGACAAGATTATATACAAGGAAAATCTGAAAGACAAAAAAACTCAGGTTCCAGAATACAATGTTAATATACAAAAATCAATCACTTTCCTATATGCCAACAATGAATAAGTGGAATTTGAAATAAAAGACACAATACCATTTATATTAGCACCCCATAAAATGAAATATTTATGTATAAATCTAACAAAACGTACAAGATTTATACGAGGAAAACTACAAAACTCTGATAAGAGAAATCAAAGAAGAACTAAATAAATAGATACTCCATGTTGGTGGACAAGAAGACTCAATATTGACAATATGTCAGTTCTTCCCACTTTCATTTATAGAGTCAATGCAATCCCAATAAAAATCCCAGAAAGTTATTTTGTGGATATCAACAAACTGATTCTAAAACTTATAAAGAAAGGCAAAAGACCCAGGATAGCCAACACAATATTGAAGAAAAAGTACAAAGTCAGAGGACCATCACTACTGAATTTTAAGACACTATAAAACTTCAGTAATGAATACAAGTGTGGTATTAGCAAAAGAACAGGCAAATAGATCAATGAAACAGAAAAGAGAGCACAAAAATAGACCTACATAAATACAGTCAACTGATCTTTGACAAAGGAGCAAAGGAAATACAGTGGGCAAGAGAGTCTTTTTGACATATGGTACTGGAACAACTGGACATCCACATTTAAAAAAAAAAAGAATTTAGACGTAGACTTCACACTCTTCACAAAAAGTAACTCAAAATGGATCACGGAACTAAATGTAAAATGAAAAACTATGAAACTCCTAGAAGATAACACAGCAGAAAGTTTAGATGACCTTGGGTTTGGCAATGACTCTTTGTATACAACACCAAAGGCATGATCCTTGAAGGAAATAACTAATAAGCTGGAATTCCTTAAAATTAAAAACTTCTGCTCTGTGAAAGACACTATCAAGAGAACTGAAAGACACACCACAGACTGGAGACATCAGAAAAGTAAGATCTAGATAATTTCCTACATTTAGAGAGAGATGTTAATCGTGGTCACAGCTTCTCTACAGAATGAAAAATTCTACCAAATGCATTTCTTTAAGCAAAGGCATACACGAAGAAACAGTATGAAAGGCTTAAAGATTCCTTAATTAGCAAATAAGTGAAAATATTTATCTCTACTACACTTTTATTTTGAAATAGTAATTCATTCAACAAATATTTATTGAGCACTTAAGTATCATTTATTCTATAAATCTTTTTCTGAAGCTTCCCAGTTTCTCTAGACTCCCTGTCCCCCACCCACCTAAAGAATCAGGCAGTTTCTCTCCTGGGCTCCAAAATCATTTTTGTACATTTTTATTATAAATAATAATAATGACAACCTTTCCTTCTCTATATTTTCCTAGAACTTATTATCTATCCTACTTATCTGGTACAGAAAAGCTGACGTCAGTATCTTTATGTACATATTTTTCTTTTAACAATCCATCTTCCCTAAATTCTACAACATTATATCTCAGGCTTATTTGTGACCGCCATAAGCCTTTTTTATTCTAGAACAGTAGCTCTCAAAGTGTGATACATAGTATCACAGCAGTTCCCAAGGTCAAAACTATTTTCATAATCCTACTAAGATATGGTTGTTTCTTTCACTTTGATGGCATTTACACTGATTGTACAAAAGCAACGGTGTGGTAAAGCTGCTTGCGTCTTAACAGAAATCGAAGTAGTAGCACCAAACCTTACTTGTAGTTATTGTATTCTTCATAGCTGCACATATTCAATAAAAACGTCAGTTTCATGCTACACAAAATGGGAATGGGCAGCGCTTTTTTGAACAAGACTACAAAGGCACAGGCAACTAAATCAAAAATATACAAATGGGACTATATTAAACTGAAAAGCTTCTGCAGAGCAAAGGACACAATCAACAAAATGAAGAAACAACCTACAGAATGAGAGAAAGCGTTTGCAAACTACACATCAGACAAGGGGCTAATATCCAGAATATATAAGGAACTCAAACAACTCGCAACAAAACTCAAATAATCCAACTAAAAAATGAGCAAAGGACTTAACAGACATTTCTCAAAAGAAGACATACAAATGGCCAACAAGCACATGAAAAAATGTTCAAAATCACTAATCATCAAGGAAATGCAAATTAAAATCACAATGAGATACCATTTCACTCCAGACAGAATGGCTATTATCAAAAAGACAGAAAATAAACGCTGGCAAGGATGTGGAGAAAAGGGAACTCCCCTACATTGTTGGTGGGAATGTAAATTGGTACAGTCATTGTGAAAAACAGTATGGAGGTTCCTCAGAGAACTAAAAACTGAACAACCTTGATACGGTAATTTGGATATATACCCAAAATAAATGAAATCAATATATCAAAGAGACACCTGCACTCCCATGTTCATTGCAACACTATTCACAATAGCCAAGAGATGGACTCAACCTAAAAGCCCATCAACGGATAAATGGGTTTAAAAAAACCTGTGGTATATATTCACAATGGTATAGTATTCAGCTACAAAAAAATGAAAGATGGTCATTTGCAGCAACACGGATGGAACTGGAGACCAAAATGTTAAGTGAGTCACATAATCTCACTCATATGTGGAATCTTAAAAAAAAAAAAAAAAAGGCTCTCATAGCAAGAGAGAGTAGAATAATGGTTAGCAGAAGCTGGGAGGAGAGGGAGTTTGGGGGAATAGGGAAGTGGTGAATTAATGGGTATAAAGTCATGCTATCTATTCTAAGCAAATTGATGCATAGTATATGCATGTTTTGAAACAACGCACTATACTCCACAAACGTGTACAAATGGATGTTTAAAAAAAAGGGGCTCAGCTAGAGGGGGTGCTGATAACACCATTCCCCACCCCCACAAAAAATAAGAGAGAGAGAGTACATGGACATCTGGGGGAAAAAAATAGTCAGTTTCAGTTAAGAAGGCCCTTGATGAAGCAATAAGCATTTTAATTTCATTATAACTCAATCCTTGAGTATAAACCTTTTGAAATGTTTCAAATAGTAAGTACATACAAAGCACTTTTGCTAGATGTGGAAATATAGTTATCTAGAGAAAACAACACTTGTGCAGTTGTATAAGTTGTGAGGTGAGCTAGGGTGCTTTCGATTCAAGAAACACCATTTTTTACTTTAAAAAAAAATGTTTATGTAGGCATACACTTGGCAGACATTTTATCAAAATGAATCAACTGAGTCTGTCACTTCAGGATAAAAATCTGAGACTATTTCTTATCAATGACAAAATTGGAGCTTTCAAGCACCATCCTGAGTGTGACAGCTTTGCAATACTTTAAAACCTTCCTGATAAATATAATGGCAATATTAACCAATATAACATTTTAAATATTATATAATAGTATGTGTCAATATTAGGAATATCTACTAACTCACTGAACCTATACTTATCAAATGACCAATGCATGATATTATAAAATCATGCACTGATAAAAGATCCATTCAGAGTGCAAAATAGACTAACAGATTTTAATGTAACAAAATATGAAAAGTTTGTTGATGTGGTTGCAGATTCCACATTGCAAGTAACCTTTAAGAAAGCATTACTTATTGAGTGTTGGCATAGTATTCAAAGAAGACTATCCACAATTATCGGAGAAGGCTATTAAATACTCACTCCTCCCTTTACCAACTACGTATTTTTGAAACCTAATTTTCATCATATACTTCAACCAAAAAAACAAATCACAAGAGTGTGAAAGTAGAAGCAGGTATGAGAATCTAGGTGCTTCCACTAAGCCAAATATCAAAGATTTTTACAAAAATGTAAAATAATACCACTCTTTTCCCTATTTTTTTTGAAAATATAGTTACTTTTCATAAAAATGTGGTGTTTATGTTAACATGTAATGGTTTTTTGTTATTTAAAAATGAATAAATAAATATTTTTAAAAACTTTAGTTGTGATTTCTAACATGTAAATGAATAGATAAAACCACATAAATAAAACATTTTGTGAGTTCTCAACAATTTGTGAGTGTGTAAAGAGTAAGTAACGAGACCCAAAAGAGTGAGAACCACTATTTTAGTAAGAATGGGTCTAACTAACTAGCCTTGTCTTAAACTACTTGGGTAGCAGAACAGTATAATCCTTGGTAGAACGAGGGAGTTTTATCAGGTTATAACAAACCCCCCAAAATCCTTTTACTTTCTCTTAACAGATTCTTCCCTGCTCAGTATCAGCAAAGAGGTGTCTGATCTTAGGTTATAAAATAATACAATGATAAAGACTGCATCATCAGTTCTACCACCACCGCTTTATTTGACAAATTGCCTCTGCAATATAAGGTGAATTTGTTCTGTGAATTAATAGCAAATAATCCCATTCTCATAGAAGTCTGTCATTCATGATCATTAGCTGATCATTGGTATTGGTAAATGGTACTAAAAGCTATACACTAGAGAATGATGACTGCATATTTTCACAAAAATTTTAAATGAAAGGTTTTCAATAAGGAAAAACTAAATCTCTATTGGAGGTTCTCTAATTAAAGTTATGTGTCACAGAGCAGAGTTCACAAACAACAAAATAACTTTTTGTAAGCAAACAATCTATTACTTAGAGGAGCAATCAGATATTTTACTGCTTAAAACTGGAAAAAGCAACTCTCACTTTTTTCAAATGCTTTGCACATCCAAGGAAAAATATAATAGAATAACAAAAAAAACCATAGCATTATTGTGACTAAATTGAATGATCTCCTGGAGATGAAATATTGTAGAGGGTTCTTTGGATAATAGCCACCTTTAATATTTCCCAAGACTTCCACCCACATCCATAAATGCATAGCTTACTGAGCCGCATTTTACTTTGCAGGCTTTAAACATAAAAGTTAAATGTGTCCCTCGACAAGGTCCAGAGTTTGATCCCTGTACTAGCCAGTTGACATCCCACCAAAAAGTGTCCCTTTAAAAAAAAAAAGACTATAAGAAAATTCCTTCTTCTAATAGAAAATAATAAACACATAACATCCAGAAGGAGAATATGAGAGTTTAGGCAGTAAGACCTTCTTTGTTACTTAAATAGCCTCCTTTCCTTTAGTTTACATTACAGAAGGAATTCTGTGACTAAAAAAAGTATTACCCTTAAACATTTTGGGAAATTCCAGGGATCGTTTTTTAGATTCAAAAGTACTTCTTCAAAACTCAACTTAATGTGACCACAACTAAGATAGTAATGGTAATTCATGGTAGGCCTGGTCAGATATTTTTACTAAATTTTTCACAAAGAGGTTGTCAAGAGAGTCAGTTGGTTTATACATGAGATCCCCTATTTCATACATAAAATGGCAGCCTCAAAAAGGAATTATTTTATACTATGCATTTAAAAATATCATTAGAATCATACTTTATAGAAAATAAATTCTGTATTCTTAAATGAAATGCATTAATATACAAATATTCAGAAAATAAACAACCTAATAGTTCACACAAATGAGTTTACAAAAATGTTTTTTTGGAACGATGAAAAGAAATGGCCCGGCAGTTAAATGTCTGCTTTTCAAATTCACTATATCATAGATTAAGCAATAATAGAACTTGGAGTATCAGGATATGATCCCACTATTTAATGAGAAGTAGTCCTCACAGGATTTGGATTTGAAATGTAATAATTTCAACTCTTAACTAAAAGTATGTTGAAGAAATAATAAACAATGAGGGAGTGGACACTACAATTCTTGAACCTGGGCTCGAGCCACATTTCTGACAGGAATGTGAGAATGTTTAGACAGCTGGGAACAGACTGGTCACTAAAAGATACAGTAAGCAGAATGATAAGTATTAAACAAACAGATTAAAATCAGGATTTTGTTCTCCCCAGTGTCTTTATTGGCAAACAGGAAAAAAAAGCTATCACAGGTGCAAAATCTAAAATGTTTAGAATTGACTACTATAGTTGATTGACCCACATACATTTTGCCCTCCTTTAACTCACTGAGAAAACACATCTATTTGGAGTGACATTATCAATAAACATGCCACATAAGCTAACAAATAATATGGCTTTCATACATACATGAGTTATATATGCAACAACTTATATTTTTGATGACTCTCTTCCACCTTGACCTCATCATTTCATACAGATCATGCCCATAAAAATTTTACAACATATCTGGAAACAGCCAAGAAGGAGGATTTTCTTTCAGAATGTTCTTTTTGTACATCCAGTTTTCTTTAAGACGTTGGCATAAGCTGGAAGCAAATGATACTTCAAGGTTGCAAGTTCAGAATTGCTAGACATTGCTAGACTGTATACATTAATGCATTACAAACACCAACTTTATTTGTTTACTTGCTTATTTAATTGCCCAAATATATGAAATAGATCATTTGCAAACAGGTCATCCATCTGCAAACAAAAGTGCTAATATATAGTGCAAATATAATAATACCACATATTTTAAAAATACTTTATATATAATTGTAGTTTACAAGAGTCATTTTACAAACAATGATACTAAGGCTATGAGAAGTTAAGGTCAGATAGCTAATTTGTGACACTGACACGAATGGAATCCACATATCTGCATCTCTAGGAATCATATCCATTCACTGCTCAATTATCTTCATAAATCACTTTATGAATATTATTTTATGATAATATTCATGGCAGGAAAATTTAAAAAAATTTTTTTTTATTATTTTTATTTTGTCAATATACAATGTAGTTGATTGTTGTGTCCCATCACCGAAACCTCCCTCCCTCCTCCCTCTCCCCCCTCCCACCCAAGTGTGTCCCCTCCATTTGCTTGTTGTAAGAACTTCAAAAAAAAATTGTGGTTGTTATATCTTCCTCTCCCCCCTCCCCTGGTTTTTTTTTTTGTTGTTGTTGTTGTTTGTTTGTTTTTTTTGTGTGTGTGAGTGTGTGTGTGTGTATGTGTGTGAATTGATTCATTCACCTTTAGCTCCCTCCAATAAGTGAAAACATGTGGTATTTCTTTTTCTCTGCCTGACTCGTTTCACTTAATACTATTCTTTCAAGGTCCATCCATGTTGTTGCAAAACAACTATCTATAACTTTTAACCTTGTCTTAATATACTTACTGGTATGAAAATCTTTT
>NW_007727416.1:56489-63220 GCF_000696425.1 Galeopterus variegatus | reverse complement strand
TTTATATATTCTGGATAGTAGTCCTTTTTTGTCCTTATTTGTCGGATGTATATTTTGCAAGTATTTTCTCCCACTCTGTTGGTTGTCTTTTAGCTCTGTTAATTGTTTCTTTTGCTGTGCAGAAGCTTTTTAGTTTGATATAGTCCCATTTGTTTATTTTTCCTTTGGTTGCCCGTGCTTTTGGGGTCATATTCATGAAGTCTGTGCCCAGCCCTATTTGCTGAAGGGTTTCTCCTATGTTTTCTTTAATAAGTTTTATTGTTTCGGGGTGTATATTTAAATCCTTAATCCATTTTGAGTTGATTTTAGTATATGGTGAGAGGTATGGGTCTAGTTTAGGAAAATTTTTTAAAAAAAATAAAAATAAACTACATTTTGTAACATGCAACATTTCATTGCAAGCATTTATCTCATGTGTGTACTTTTATATAAAAGAAAATATACTGCATATACAGTTATGAATCCTGTTTTTCTCCACTTACTGTAACATGTACATTTTCCCATGTACTTATTTTTAAAGTTATTTTTAATGACTATATAATGGTATATAAGTATATAATGGTACATAACAGTATATTTTAATGGCTATATAATGGTATGTCTATACACCATCATATAGACATACATAAAGTACTATAACTTAACCAATTCCCTATTATTGGTTAAGACGTTTATAATTTTTTTAACTAATGCTGAAATAAGCATAGTATGATATAAATCTTTCCAGACATGTCTCATTATTTTCTTAGGGAAATAGAACTGGTTTTGTAAAGTATGAGCAAGTTGAGCACAAAAAATGTTTAATTAACCTTGAATTGAATTACATTTGAAAGGTTAGGCAACCCCAAGATTATTTTGTTTTGTTGATAGATTTCTAAAGAGGACATAAAAGAAGTGATAACAAAGAACTGTTATTATGAACTACATTCTGACCAAAGAAGAACTTATTTGTGAAATAAGGTAACTGAAACATTAGGAGAAACTCCATGCCAAGCCAGGCTAGGACAGTTTCAGAAGTGTGTTCAATATTTTATATAGATTTTATTCAAACTTCAGAGAAAATATAGCGGGCATAAGACTTTGGAAAACGCTAAAATGTTTTGTTATTATAGAATAATGGGTATAACAAATGTGCCCAATTTTAGTGGGCAGCTTTTGATGAAGTATACTTAAAAGGGACTATCCAAAACAATTTGCTTTAAGTGAAGCTTAATTTAAATGGGTTATGTGGCTTTTAGTAAAAATTTATTTTCAAATATTTTATTACAACTACATAGCATTGCACTGTCCTCATTAGTATAATAAAACTTTCATTATATGTAAGATAATATTACTATCTGCCTAGAGAATACAAGCAAATGGACTAAAATACTGTTTGAATTAATAAGAGTTCAGTTAGATAGGCAGATATAAGAACATAATGAAAACCAATAGTTTTTTTTGATACCAGCCACAAGCGCTTAGAAAAAGGATCCTCTTCATAATGTTAATATGCTCTCAAAGACACAGGAAAAGCTAACCTAACCTCTCAAGTTTCGAATATTTTTGTATATCAGTCTCATGTACAGCCCTACACTAATAAGGCTTAAAATATACAAACTTCAATAAGCAAACTCCAAAGAGAAAACTGAAAATTTGGAGTGGCTTCTAACATTCAAGTTTTGAAAAACAAAACAAAACAAAAAACAACTGCAAACCAATTAAACGTTCATTTATTTATCTATTTTTGGGGGTGACTGGCCAGTATGGGGATCCAAACCTGTGACCTTGGGGTTATAAATGCTGTGCTCTAACCAACTGAGGTATAAATTTTAAACAATTCCAAGATGAAGAGCACAAAAGAAAGGTTGTTGGGCCTTAAAAACTAACGCCACCTTAAGTGACATTACAAGCAGCACTATTATGGGCCCACAAGGGCGTATTAATGTGGCAGCCTAAGACGGCGCCAGGAGGAAGTAGGGTGGGAGTGTCTGCGGGAACCTTGCCTTAGCCCTTATTGGCCAAATACGCGCTTCTGAGCTTGTGAACACTGCGTGATTGCAATAGCTAGGCACTGAGACAGGACGCATGCTCTTGACCTTTAAGCTGATAGGATTATGTTAAAACCTCCCCTCCCCATCTGCCTATAAAAGCAAATGCTTGTGTGATAATAAACGGAACTACTCGACAGAACCCCCGCTGCGTCTGAGTGTCCTTTAACAGGCTGGTTGGAGCCGGCGGCTGTGCTCATCTCTCTTCACAGCTCTCTTCCCCCGTCTCCTCCCAACGGGGACCAGAAGGAAAGAGGAATCCGGGCCATTTGCTTGCCCACCAAAAGGAACGAGGCTAGGGCTGTTCGGGTCAGCCGGTGGCGGACTCGACAAAAGGTTATTAATGACTTCTGGTTTTAAGCATGGCAGATGAAACAAATGTGTTTACCTCTGAAAATCCACAAAAATTACAATCATAAAATACAAACAGCAAATAAATGACAAAGGAGATAAGAGTTTTAAAATGTTAACAAGATTTTAGAAGCCAGAAAACTAGTTTACACCACAAACTCCTAGTAAAGATAACAAATAGAGGCATCAGGTATGTATTAATGTCACCAAATACGGAGGAAAGAGGGAAACAAACAAAAAAAGGGAACTCGGTGGCCATAAGGACAATGCAAAGAGAAGCAGAAAACTTCAAACATAGGAGAATGAAGGAGAAATAAAAAAACATTAAGAGGAGCTTATACATCAGAGGACATTTACAGAACGAGAGAGATGTAATAAAAATTAAAAACAAAGAAACTAAAAGTATATCCTAGTAGGTACCCTAAAGCAAAAAAGAAATGGAAAATGGTGGAGAAAAAAGTAAGAAAATTAGGTCACTGCAGGAATTCTAATTCTTAGGTAATAGAAGATTCAGAAAAAGTAAACATAAAGGAAAAATTTATGAGAAATAACAATACTACCTCCCCGCCCCAAAGCGTAGAACCTTAGGACAGAACTAAATTTACATATACCTAATAGATGAATTAATGCTTTAAAAAACCCACCAATCTTAGCACAACATCATAAAATTTCAGAAAATGAAAGATAAAGAGAAGATCCTAAAAGTTTCCAAAAGGAAAAAAAAAATATTCTATAACGGATCAAGAATCAAATTGGCAATAAAAATCTACTAATAAAATTAATCACATTAATGGATCTAATAGGAAAAATAATAAAATCAACTCCATAACTTTAAAAAATGACAATTTATGTTATTTATTTATTATTTATTTAGTTCCATTATCACTCATATTGTAACTGGACATATTAGCTGAAGCAATTACACAAGAGAAAGAAAGACACAAAAATTGAAAGGTAAAATTATCATTTTTTCCCACTGATATAGTTATATAAGCTGGGAAACTAAAGAGGATCAATTAAAAAACTACTATAAACAATAAAAGAATACAATAAAGTATTAAGATATAAAACTAATATAGAGTAATGACTCCCACTTTAGGCCAAGATTTACACTGCAGACTAAAACGTCTTAAAAAGCCAGACAAAATATACGAAATAATGGTTTGTAATACACTGGACCAGGCAAGGAAGGATGAAAATCTCTGAAAAGAAGAAAAAAAATGTGAGCTCTACTATTTATTACCTCAGTTTTCTGCCATGGTGCAGGGAGAAAGAATGGAAATAGAGCTTGGAAGACCCCCTTAGTTGAGGATACAGAGCTGAGATGCCTGGGAGACAGAGGCAGTTAGAATTCTTAGGACAGAATACCAGAGTGAAGGGAGTTGCACAGAGAAAGAAGATGAGGGCTCTGTAGCAGGCTCCCCTCAAAAATTCAGCAGAGTCCTGATCAATTGCATGTGTGTGAGGAAACCAACTGAGACTGGGAAAAGAGCCATCTAAAAGGATAAAAGAAAATGGTGCCTATCACTTACACAGAGTGGGAAAAAGTGTATCCAGACTGAAAACATTCATAATCCATGGGACATGGAGTAGAGTACAAAAAAAGGTCTTGCCCAAGTAACGGAGATTAATTAGTCCTGGACTGAGAACCGCCCCAAACTCACATAAGAAATCATAAAGGAAAGACACCCCCTTCCCCCCCCAAATCAAATTGTTTACAAGTAACTTAAAGGTACGCCAGAACAATGCTCAAGAAGACTTATGAGAATACAAAATATTCACCACACAACAAGATATAATTCACAATGTAAGGCATGCAAATGAACAGGCCTGCAATTAACAAGCATGCAGAGACAGGGAAAAACGACCCACAGTGAGGAGAATAATCCATTAAAACTGACCAAGACTGACAGAGATGTTAGAATTAGCAGAAAAACACATGCAATGAGTTATTATAACTGATTCACATATGCTGAAAAAGTTAGAGATATAGATACAAAAAGACCTGACTCAAACTTTTAAAGATGAAAACTACAATGTCTGAGATTATAAAAATATACCAAATTTGATTCACAATAGATTAGTGCTGCAGAAGAAAAGACTAATAAACTCGAGTTCATACCAATAAAAATAATCCAAAATGAAACAGAGAGAAAAAACAAATGCCACCAAATGAAAAGAGTATCAGTGAGGTCTGGGACAACTTTAAGCAGCCTAATATACGAGTAACAGGAATTGAGGAAGTGGGAGGTTAGAGGACAGAAAAAATATTTGAAGATATAATGGCCAAAAATAATACCAGATGAAAATATGGATTTACACAAAACAATGAAGAATACCAGAAGTACTGATGGAGTTTGGATGTGTTGTCTCCTCTAAAACTCATGTGAAAATTTGATCCTCAATGTGGCAGTGTTGGAAACTGATTGGGTCATGGAGGTGGATCCCTCATGAATAGACTAATGCTCTCCCTAGGTGGGGGGATTAGTGAGTAAGATCTGGCTCTATTAGTTCCTGCGAGAGCTGGTTGTTTAAAAGACCCTGGCATCTCTTCTCTCTCTCTCTCTCTCTCTCTCTCACTCTCTCCCCCACTCCCCCTCTCACTATGTGATCTGCTTGTACTCACTGGCTCCCTACCAGTTTCCACCATGAGTAGAAGCAACCTGAGGCCTGTGCCAGATGCAGCTGTCCCAGAATCATAAGCCAAATAAACATGTTCTTTATAAATTACCCAGTTTCAGGTATTCTGTTATAGCAACACAAAACGGTCTAATACAAGTATTAAGTAACTACATGGGTAAAAGTATAAGATATTTTTACTATGCAAATCTCTTTTAAAGATGATTGACTATATGAATAAACGTTACAGGATGGGGCTTATAACATACATGAAACTAAAATTTATGTCGACAATAGAACAAAAGTAGGGAAGGGAGAAAATGGAAGACTGCTGCTATTGTATGGTTCATACACTATAGGTAAGGTGGTATAGTATCTCTTGAAGGTAGGGTATGATAAATTAAAGATTGCATAGGTTAAAAGTGTAATGTTTAAGCCCAAAAGTAGCCACTAAAATGATTAAACAAAGATTGCAACTAATAAACCAACAAACGATTAATCTAAAACAAGGTAGAAGGGGGCTGGCCAGTAAGCTCAGTTGGTTAGAGCACAGGGTTGATAATACCAAGGTCAAGAGCCAGTTAGATCAGTTGGTTAGAGCACAGGGCTGATAATACCAAGGTCAAGGGCTTGGGTCCCCTTACTGGCCAGCCACCAAAAGTAAAAAATTAAAGAATAAAAATAAATAAAAGAAGAAAGAAAAAAAGGAAGAAAGGACCAATGGAATGAAAAAAATTGCAAATTACAGACTCAAGCCTAACCATATTAATAATCACATTAAATAGCAGGGATTTTGAGACTGAATAAAAAAGCAAGACCCAATTATATACATATGCTGCCTACAAGAAACACTTTAGATACAAGAATCTGAAGATGTTAAAAGAAAAAAGATAGAAAACAGATATACTATGCTAAAATTAACCAAAAGAAAGCCAGAGTTGTAATATTAATATCAATGTAGATTTCAGAACAAAGAGTGTTAACAGAAACAAAGACAACATTTTTATAATGATAAGTGGGCTAATTCATCAAGGGGACATAAAATCCTAAATATCCATGTTTACATCTTTGAAGTACACGAACCAAATCTGATAAAACTGCAAGAAGAGACAATCTCCTCTATTTTAGTCAAAGATTTCAAAATTCCTCTCAATAACTGACAGAACAAGTAGACAGAAAAAAAGTAAGGATACAGAAGATCTGAACAATGTTATCAACAACGTGGCCTGTTTGATGCTTGTAAAATGCTACACACACAGCAGCAGAACGTCCATTCTTCTCAAGTGCACCTGGATCATTTACCAAGCTAGACCAATAGACTGGCCATAAAATAAGTTGCAATAAATTTAAAAGGATTCAAGTCACAAAAAGAATGTTCTCATGCCACAAGGAATTAAATTAAAAACCCAAACCAGAAAGACCTCTGGAAAATTTACAACATAATAACGTATTTCTAAATAATTCATGGGCCCAAAAAAGATATCAAAAGGGAAATTAAAAAATATTCTGAACTAAATGAAAATTTAAAAAAAAACCCTACTATTAGAATTTTTGAGATGCTACTAAAGCAGTACTTAATGAGAAATTTATAGCACTAACCACTTAAAATAGAAAAGAAAGGGGCCGGCCTGGTGGCGCACTGCTACAGTGTGCCGCTTGGGAGCGCGGCGGCACTCCCGCCGAGGGTTCAGATCCCACACACAGACCAGTTCCCGCTCACTGGCTGAGCGA
>NW_007727416.1:53793-55805 GCF_000696425.1 Galeopterus variegatus | reverse complement strand
AAAAAAAAAAAAAAAAAAAAAAAAATAGAAAAGAAAGGTCTCAATCAATGAACTCAGATCCCACATTAAGAAATTAGATAAAGAGAAAATTAAATAGAAAAAAGGAAATATTACAGATCAAAACAGAAATCAATAAAATAGAAAACAGACCCAATAGAAAAAATATCAACGAAAGCAAAATTTGGTTCTTCGAGAAGGTCAAAAAACTTGATAGCTAGATTGATCACACACACAAAAAGAGACAAAAATTGTCAATATTAGGAATGAGAGCGATGATATCACTAGAGATTCTACAGATATTAAAAAGATCATAAGGGAATATTATTAATAACTTTGAGCAAATATACTTGACAACTTAGATGAAATGGACTAATTCTCTAAAAGATATAAACTACCAAAGCTCACTCATGAAGAGACAGATTAGAATCTAAATAACCCTACATTTATTTTAAGCATTGAAACTATAGTTAAAAAGCTTCCCACAAAGAAAACTACAGTACTAAATGGCTTCAATGGTTAATTCTACTAAACATTTCAGGAAAAAATAATAGTAATTCTACACAAACTTTCAAAAAATTGAAAAGAACAGAATACTTTCCAACTTGTTCTTATAAGGTCAGTATTACCCCGATACCAAAACGTGATAAAGACATTATAAGAAAAGATAACTATACTCCAATATCCCTTATGAACACGGTTGTAAAAATAAAAAAAAATTTTTTTCTTTTGCAAATTGAACCCCCAATGTAGTAAGAGGCTAACACATAACACACATAATACATCATGACCATGTGGGGTTTATCCCAAAAATATGGGGTTGATTTACATTTGAAAAGCAATCAGTGTAATTCATTTTAACATATTTACATAAGAAAACGTAACAAACTAAAAAAGAAAAGTGATATGATTATTTCAATACAGGCAGAAAAAGCATTTGGCAAAAGCAAAAATGGAAGAAAGGGAGGAATGGAGAAAAGGAAGGAAGGAAGGAAGGAAAATGGAGGGAGGGATGGACAGATTAAAAAGGAAGAAATAAAATTGTCCCTATTTGCAGACAACATGATTGTCTATGTAGAACATCTAATGGAATCTATAAAGAGTATGTAGAATAAATGAGTTTAGCAAGGTTGTAGAACACATGATCAACATACAAAAACCCATTATATTCTACCTCATAGTGTGAATAATCAGAAATTGAAATTAAAATATCATTTACAACAGCATCAAAAATGGGAACTACTTATGGATAAATATGTCAAAAGATGTGAGAGGCCTGTACACTGAAAACAACAGAATATTGTTAAGAAAAACTAAAGAAGACCTAAATAAATTGGGGGATATATGTTGTTCAAAGGTTGGCCAACTTGATATTATCAAGATATCAATTCTCCCTCAAAGTAATCTATATTTGAATAAATCTATAAATTCAAGGCAATGCTAATACAAATGCCAGCATTTTTTTTGTTGATTTTTTTGTTTGTTTGTTTTGTTTTGTAATAGAAATGTAAAGGACCAAGAATAGCCAAAACAACTTAGAAAAAGACAAAATTGAGAAGTAATACCTGATTTCAAGATTTGTGATAAAGTCAGAGTAACGAAAAAAAAAAAATGAGACAAAACAAAACAAAAAATCAGCATGGTACTACAGTAAAGAAATGCAAATAAATCAATGGAACAAAGACAGTACAAAAATAAAGACATATAGGAACAACTGATACCTTCCCACTAATGGGAAACTTTAACATTTGCTCAAGAGAAATATTAGAACCTATTGTTAGGTGTTCTAAAAGCAGAGAGTGCTGAGGGCCGGCCCAGTGGCGCACTGGAGAGTGCGCCGCTTGGGAGTGCAGCGGCGCTCCCGCCGAGGGTTCGGATCCCATGTGGAGACCGGTTCCCACTCACTGGCTGAGCGCGGTGCGGGTGCAACACCGAGGGTTGCAATCCCGTTGTTGGTCCCCGGTATGGGCGCGACACCGAGGGTTGCGATCCCGTTGCCGGTCAGTAAAAAAGAC
>NW_007727416.1:38494-53551 GCF_000696425.1 Galeopterus variegatus | reverse complement strand
GTACAAAAATAAAGACATATAGGAACAACTGATACCTTCCCACTAATGGGAAACTTTAACACTTGCTCAAGAGAAATATTAGAACCTATTGTTAGGTGTTCTAAAAGCAGAGAGTGCTGAGGGCTGGCCCAGTGGCGCACTGGAGAGTGCGCCGCTTGGGAGTGCAGCGGCGCTCCCGCCGAGGGTTCGGATCCCATGTGGAGACCGGTTCCCACTCACTGGCTGAGTGCGGTGCGGGTGCAACACCGAGGGCTGCAATCCCGTTGTTGGTCCCCGGTATGGGCGTGACACCGAGGGTTGCGATCCCGTTGCCGGTCAGTAAAAAAGACAAAAAGGAAAAAAAAAAAAGGCAGAGAGTGCTGAAATGAAGCAACTTTTAATGGAGGAGGTCCCTAAGCAGAAGAAATTCTCCCTGCAAATTGGATTCCCTGATCTATTTCTGCTTGCAAGTTATCTCCTATTGTACCCCAACATAACACTAATATGGATAAATTTTATTTTACACGCATTTACATAGGATTAACTGTTTCCTTGGGTAATTTTAAGGATAAACTGTAGGCAATTGAGTTCTGATTACAACTCACCCTTTCTAATATTTAGACACTTGTCCTGAGGAATGAACCACTGAAGTTATGAACTTCTGGGTAACTCATCTTATTTGGACCCCTTCACTTAATGCTATTTCCTAATGCCTCATTTTGGTCTCAAGAGAAATGGGGTCCTCTTCTCTTTGAATCCAGTCTAGTCCTCAGGCTACTACACTAGTAGCCTGACCATTTCAGCCACTTCCAGAGCTTTCTTTAGAAATATGATTTTCCTATTTCTTCTCCATTCTCATCCTTAAGGTTCCAGCATTGTGGTTAAAATTGGGATTCTAGAATAAAACAGACCTATATTCAAATCTCAGCACTGCCACTTATTTAGCTGTGTGGGCTCTCTGAAACCATTTCCAATCTTTAAAATGGAAACATAATGTACTACCTTTTGTGGATTTGACAAAAACTATTTTATGCACCTAAAATATTTAACACAGTACTCAGCAAAGAGTAAACATTTAATAAATAGTAGCTGTTGACCCTCAGTCACTCCCTTCAAAATAATTTCAACTTGATTCTTCTCTACCTCTAGATTTTTGACTGAACTCTGGACCTTGGTGTTGTTAGTACCATGCTCTAACCGAGATAACTGGCCAGCCCAATAAATGTGTTTTTATTGTTAAAAACCCAAGCAATACAAAAGTTTGTAGGGAGTTTTTGCTGCCCAATCCAATGATATGGGCACTCAACCCTTCAGCTCCAGCCATATTAGTCATTATTAAAAGCTTTATGTGCTTCCTTCCAAATATTGTTACGGGCATTAACATTCAGGCTTTATTTCAATATAATGAAACCCATCTACCCTTACCTAGATTCACTGTCAACATTTCACGACAAAAATATTTAGTTTTGATTCTTAACATAAGGTGTTTCATATACCTTATATAGCCTCTAAGAAATTTATTAAGACTGTAGTTATTAAAGGAAAAGTTTTATAAACAGCTTCTAAGAAAAGATGAATCATATCATCAAGGCTTTGTACATTTTATGGGAAAATTAAGATTCTAGTCAGTACAGAGAGCTGACATTTCAAAATCTTTCAGGCCCAACAAACCTGCTCACTCCTAGAAGCTCACTGTCGTTTAAGAGTGTCAGAAATATTCATGTTTACTGGCTCAGGAAAAAGTTATAGATATACCTTTAATTTTAAAAAATTAAAATTAACAAATAGTCATAAGAATTCCTTGGTTTTTAGAATAAATTAAAAATTTAGTGCTTAAATAGAGGAAGTAAGGTGAGTTCCATTTCAATTCCTTTTCCCTTCTGGTAAATTATAAACATTGGAATTTTACTAATTTCCCGGATAACAAATAAAAGGAATGCTGCCATGTGGGGCTTTTCTACTCATAGTTCCATTACCATGTTCTTTAAAAAAAAAAAACCCAAAACTAAAAGACCCAGTGTAATCTTGCTTTAAATTGACTCCTTCAAAAGGTCTATATGTAATGTGGTCCAAGCAACTAAAAGTACTGTAATAGGGGGTCAGTAACAGTGCCTTGTCCTTGGCATTCCTGTGAATATGAAAGTGCTTATAATAGTGCCTTGCACACAGTAAGTGTTCATTAAAGGTTACCTTGCGGCCAGCCCGTGGCTCACTCGGGAGAGTGTGGTGCGGATAACACCAAGGCCACAGGTTCGGATCCCATATAGGGATGGCCGGTTAGCTCACTGGGTGAGCATGGTGCTGACAACACCAAGTCAAGGGTTAAGATCCCCTTACCAGTCATCTTTAAAAAAGAAAAAAAAAAAAGGTTACCTTAACAGAAAAAGTAGGCTTTTACATTTACACATTTGTATTTATATTATGTGTGTTTCATATACTCCTCATAAAGTTGAAATATAGTTATTAAAACTATTGTAATTTAAAAATTACTAAAGTTATTAAATTCCATAGTAAACTGAAATTAAGAGAGTGCAATTTCTTTAACAAATGGCTTGGGCCGGCCCAGTGGCACACTCGGTAGAGTGCAGCGCTTGGGAGCGCGGTGGCGCTCCCGCTGACGGTTCGGATCCCATATAGAGACCGGTATAACAAATGGCTTGGGCCGGCCCAGTGGCACACTCGGTAGAGTGCAGCGCTTGGGAGCGCGGCGGCGCTCCCGCTGACGGTTCGGATCCCATATAGAGACCGGTACGCTCACTGGTTGAGCACGGTGTGGGCGCGACACCGAGGGTTGCGATCCCGTTGCTGGTCGCGGTACGGGCGTGACACTGAGGGTTGCGATCCTGTTACCGGTCACGAAAAAAGACAAAAAGACAAAAAAAAAAAAATGGCTTGCAAGGAAAAAGAAAGGAAGAAGAAACTATAGATTAAGAAATATTTAAGAGATCTATCAACAAAATACATATGTGGACCTTGTTTGGATGCTAATTAAAACAAACCAACTATAAAAGACAGCAAAAGAGCACACATACATACACAAATGGGAAACTATGAAGACTGTGGATATTTGGTGATTTAAAAAATTATTAATTTTTCAGGTATGATAATGACATTGTGGTTGTGCTAAAAAACAAAAAGAGGTCTTACCTTTTAGAAATACATACTGGAATATTTATGACTGAAATAACATTAAGTTAAATCATATGAATTATTCTTTTGTAGGTAAAAAATGATTCGATATAAATAATTTTATATGGTTCAATTAATATACCTGTGGTTTGTTTCACAATTATCCAGGTGGGAGGGTGGGAGGCTAGTGAATAGATAGGAGTTATAGGATTAAAAAAGAGTGACCCAGGGTTAATGACTGTTGTAGTTGGATGATGAGGACATGAGAGCTCATTGTTTTCTATCTTGACGTTTTAATTTTTCTATAATGATTTAAATGAAAATGGAGGGAAAGAACCCCACCTCATGAAACTGCACTTCGCTCAATGTTTATTAACACTCTATATGACACACAAAAAATATCAAAAACATAGATGTTGAAAGATATGTAAATCAATATTCTCAGAAAAGCCCATCTATAAGAAATGATGGGTTTACAGCAAACTGTCAAATGATAACAATTGACAACCTAGAGAAGAACTAAAATCAAAACAAATAATTTAGACTGGAAAAGGAAGATAAAATAGAAAAACAAAAATTAGAAACAAAATGCTCTTCAAATTTTATAAAACTCTCACATATGATTTACGATTGACTCTTCATTCTGCAGATTTTACTATCACTTAAAGTTTGTGGTAGCTATATTTTCCTCACACTGCCATCCCTTTCACTTACTTTTACTCAGTATCTTATATGATTTCAGTTAGGCTGATTAAAAACATTTGCACTGAATTCCATTTCCTATCTCTGTTTATTAGATATAGATGTAGACATAGAATTTGGAAAATTTAAAATGTGTCCATTAAGCTCATCTTTTTTTTTTTTAACATCACACACATACAATTTTAAACACAAATTTACCCATCTGAAAAGAGATTTTTTGCTTATAGCCAGGCAAATTTTGTTTACACATACAATATGTATTAAATACAATTTGCTAAATATAGCCAATGTTATTAAAGACAGATTCATTCTATCTTAGGTATCTCTGGAAGGGTTTATTAAGACAATAATTTAAAAGTTATAGAAAAATATAACAATGTTTCCTTTGATAGTAGGGAAAATCTTTTTTAAAAAAATTTTTATTGAATCATAATTGATTACACATATTTTGGGGGTTCAATGTTAACATATGTTGATCAAATCAATATTACTAGTATATACATTGTTACAAATTGTACTTATTCTTTATGCCCCTTGTCCAATCTCTCGCTATCCCCCTCTCCCTCCCCCCTCGGGGACTGATAACCCTAGCTTTCTTCTCTCCTTCTGAAAGAGTAATCGTTACTCTGTTGATCTGTTGCCTAGATGATCTGTCCAATGCTGAGAGGTGTGTTCAGGTCCCCCAATATTATTGTAGAGCAGATGCTTCTTCTGTCACTCCGGAATGGGCTTTGTGGAGAGAGATATCCTATTCTTTTCTTTGGTCTCTGCTGGTGACTCTCCTTGTGTCAATGCACTCCAGTGGCTGGTGGACCATCTATGTAGTGGTGATGACATCTAGACACCTTCACGGCAGCTGTGGTTACTGTGGTGGCTATGGTGGGCCACCCATGTGGAGGTGATGTTTTTGGCATGCTCCTTATCACTGGCAGTGTGCCTGGTTGGGGGGGGGTGGTCTGGTCCCAGTTGCATGCCTCAGGCCCCCAGGCAGACCCCAAGGTGCTGGTGGTGTGCCTCTTTGTGGGCGGGGGTGTCCAGTCTCCGGCTCCATGCCTCGGCCCCAGGCGGCCCAAGGCGCTGGTGGTGTGCCTGGGCCAGAACTAATTTTTCGTCCTTTGCTTACTTCTAAAATGGGGGAACTTCCTGTGGGAACCAGTACTTGAGCTGTGTGGTTGAGCTAAATTGCTCCTTTGCTGCTGTTTCCCTTGAGAAGGCTTTTTGTGCAACTCAGGACTTAATGGTTGACCTTCTAGGTACATCTGGCTTTCCAGAGACCTGGTGCACCTGGGTTGTGTAGAAACTCTGATCTGGGCCTGAGTCTTTTCATCATACTGCATCCCATGCAATTCTATATTCCTGACCAGTCTCCTCTGAGTGGTCTGGGGGGGGGGGGGGGGGAGGTTGGCTGTCCTTGCTATGTCCCAGTGTTTTCCCGGTGGGCCCATCTCCCCCACTGCGCATGCTCCAACCTCTTCCCATGGGACAGGCCGTGCGCTGGTCCCTTATGATGACTCTCTGGCCTCTGAGTGGCTCCTTTTTTTCAGTTGTTGTGGCTCCTCGCTCCTGTGTGGGTCCATGGGAACACTATTAGTGGTCTTCCTGTCCTGGGGGCCACCAAGGCCCTCTTCTCCCCTGCTGCCTCCATGCAACTTCATCCAAAGGGCACAGCTGTGGCTTCTGCGGGCTCCTGCTCCAGGTGCTCAGCAGTTCCAGCCTTAAAGTGGCCATGGCCTGAAATGCTCTGAGCAGTTTTTTCTTTCTCTCATCATGGCTTCTCTCACCTTCATGCACTCTGTAGGTCTCTCCTCCTCTTTCCCTCAGCTCCAGCGGCCCAAGCTTGGCTGTTGGTGCTTTTTTATAGTTATAAATTGGTTGGTTTGTTGGAAAGAGTGATGCTGGGGACCATCTATTCTGCCATCTTGACCAAAACCCCCAAGAATCTTTCAATAGTTAAAGCAATTAACTACCTCATAGAGAATGAGAACTCCTTACTGAACATATTAAACCATAAGCTTGATGGCAATTTATTAGATATACTGAAAAAGAGATTCACAGAGAAGGTCAAACTTGATAATCTCATGGCTTTTGGCACCAGGCCGGTGAGTCTTGATTCAACCTCTAATTCAAGGTATGATTTTGGTTAAGTTACTTAATTTCTCTAAACCTCAGTTTTTCTTTAATATAAAATATGTCACATTTTAGTGTCAAGATTAAATATCATGCATGTAAAGCAATTAGCATTCTGCCTGGTACATAGTAAGTGATTAATAAACAATGTTATAAAACTTTTGATCAGTCACACAGCTGGTAATCAATAGCAGATTCATTGCTACTGCTATTGCTATTATTATTATACAAGGTTATTTCGAAAAGTTCATAATTGCTATTATACAAGGTTATTTCAAAAAGTTCATGGAAAAATAGAATTAGAAGATAATATACATTTTTTCCATTAATATTTTGAAGATTCCTCCTGTAAGGAAATAGTAGATAGTTGATTAATGGAACAGAGGAAACCTACAGCCTGAGACATAAGGGATGGAATGGTAGAGGGAAGAGAAGGCCATTTTTTGGAGGACAGGATCCAGGTTCTATTTTAGAATTTATATAAGCAGTGGGAGTACTGACGGTGAGCCTGGCACTGATGGTAATTAATTTAACTAATTTATTGAACAACTACTATGTGCCAAGCACTATTTCAGAAATTGAAAATACAATGAGAAAGATAAAATCTCTGCCCTGTAGGAGTTTACTTCTGGGTGTTTCTGATGATTCCAATGATGCATAGTTATCACTTAAAAATAAAGTAATTCAAGAAAATATCTGGACCTGAAATATATATATATATAGCATATAGTAGCTGTCTCTTTTGTGGACCCAGGCAAGGGTGCTGGAAATGGCTACATTCTTTAGACTACTTGTGCTATAATGTTTGCAAAGAAAACGACATTTCAAATTACAGTGGTACCTGATATAGAAACCACTAGATATTAAGAACATAAACTTGACAAAACATCTGTAACAAAATCACCTTTTGGCAACCAAGGATCAAATGAAAAAAAGTTTCCAAGTACCAATTCAATCCATGGCTAAGATTTCACTGGCAAAAGCCACCCAAGTTTTACTATAAATGCTGACTGATTGGAATACTACACAATATCTATCATTCTCCAAAACACAGGATATGGTATAACTTGTGATTTGAAAATAAATTAAAACATACATCTAAAGAAAACTAATAAAATATGATTAGAACAGTTCAAAATTGGTTAGTTTTAAGTCTCTGAGCTTCATAAAATATGTTTGATATGAAATACTAACACTATTTTTGATAAGAGCTGTCTAAACAAGATGAACATCATTTACCAAAACAGAAAAACAATGTTTCAGCCTGATAGGAGCAGTTGGCTAACTTTAAATTCTATCATTTATCAGTAACCTGGTAAATTTACTGCTTGTTTACTTAATGCAGCCTTTCTGAGAAAGGCACTTGCAGAGTATTCACTGGCTGCTAAATATTATTGTTAGAAGCAGCAACCAGAGATGGTTATCTATTTAAGCTGTTTATCTTTGTCCCTTTAAAAAAATTATAGCAAATAGAACAAAATGTTCAACTGCAAAAGCCCAGTCTAAATGTATCTCGATAATACCAAAATGGGTGTTTCCTAGGAACTTCAGAGGTAGCAATCTCTGAAAAGCAGCCTGGTGGAGAATGAAACATATAAAGAGAAAACTTTTCCCTTGAAAAAGCATCACCAAAATCAGCCATTCACGGAAGAGAGAAATATTGACTGCCACACCACAAGAGCGTGCCTAGAGCTAAGCATCAGGACCAAAAGGAATGAAGATTTAATAGCAAGTTCAGACCTACACAACAAACCAAAAAAAAGAAAAGAAGAAATAGTTCAGTGGTCGCCAACAGATTCACTCATGGGAAAACTTTGACATATGAAATAAAATAATAGCACATTTTACATTTATATAGCACTTTGGCATTTTCACAGGGCTTTAGAGCAAAGATTGGCTCCTCAGTGAAGTTTTTGTTCTTTCCTCAAATATAAATTGCTCCTTTTTGTGGGTCCCCCTAATTCATTGTTTATATCTGTATTTCAGCATTTATCACAGTCCATGCTGTATTACAACTGAATATAAAACAGGCTGTCTTCACCACTGTATTATAAATAACCAAAGGGCTATGCTTTATTCAATTTTTAGTTCCCTAGAACCTAGCAATATGTCTCCCTCCAAACAGGGGCTAAATAAAACTTTGCTGAATTTAACTCTAATATCTTCTACAATGTCCACAACAATCTCATGAGATGGTGAAAGTAGATACTATACCTGTTTTATGAAGGAAGAAACTGAAATACAAAAAGTGAAATAATGTGCATAGATTCATCCAGCTAGGCCCCAGGACTCAGACTTCTGGGCTAATAATGCTCCTTTAATTATACCACAGTGCTTAGAAGACTTGGAGAGCAGGAATTCATAAAGATTTTACAGAATTCAGAATGAAACCAAGCAATCACAAGTTAGAACTACTCTATAAAGAAACCACTTATATGCATATATCATCTATTGCAGAGGACCAGTAAAATAATAATATTACATTTATAATCTGAGTTTTCCTTGCCTTTTCTTGTCCATTTAGAATCAGGAGGAGTTAAGCCAGGTAAATCTATTCTAACATCTACTAATATAGGAACCTGACATCAAATCAGGATGGCATAATAGTGAACCATCAATCACTGACTGTACACCAAAAACATGGCCGGGAAATATAAAACATATGAAATTTTAAAAAAAAAAAAAAAAAAAAAAAAAAAAAAAAAAAAAAAAAAAAAAAAAAAAAAAGAGCCAGGTTCAAAAGCAAGACAAACATCTCTAATGGTCAATAATAAACAGAAATTTTTTTAAAAAAAGAAAAAAGAAAACTTGGTTAAAGACTCAGTCTTGTTGATTATAGATCTCAAACAGGAATGACAAAGTTCAGTATCACAACAGGGCTTGTCTCCAAGCAATTAGCTGGTTCAAGAAAGGAGGCTAGAAAACACGCGCACGCGCACCAGCTTCACCTAGGCCTTTTAGCAAACTGCCTTCCTAAAGAGGCGGGGTTGGGAGTGGTGGGAGAATATCTGACACACCTATTAACCTATTTGTCAAAACTGAGTCAAAGAACCTAATGTTTCTTTAAAAGGATCTGCCATATCTACAGTATAACAGGTGATAAAATCAATGAATTCTAAAGGAAGTGGTTCTGGGTTGGGGACAAGGAGGGCCAAAATAAAAGGTAATTGAATACCTGAAGACAGACACGTATGAGCAGCAAGAAAGGAAGGGGAGAGAAAAGAACAGCAGAAAAATACCATGCACTCAAAATGTCCAAAGAGATAAATGCAGGCAAAACTTCAAATGAAAATAATCAGGGGGGCCGGCCCGGTGGTGCACTGCACTAGTGCGCTGCTTGGGAAGCGCGGTGGCGCTCCCACCGAGGGTTCGGATCCCACATACAGACTGGTTCCCGCTCACTGGCTGAGCGAGGTGCGGGGGCAACGCCGAGGGTTGCGATCCCGTTGCCGGTGCGGGGGCGACACTGAGGGTTGCGATCCGTTGCCGGACATGGAAAAAGACAAAAAAAAGAAAAAAAAAGAAAATAATCAGGAAATGGTAAAAACAAAGCAGGGGGAGAAATGTAGGTATAACAAGACTCCAATTAGAAAACTTGAAAATGAAAAATACAGTCACTGAAATTAAAAATAAAAAAGATGAAACAAACTCTTCTCTAGATAGAGTTTGATACATTCACTGAAAACTCAGAACAAAGAGTCAGAAAAAAAAATGTACTTGAAACCACAGCTAAAACACATGTAAGGTAGACTGGGAGGCTCCAATATTCACGTAATATAAGTCTGAGAAAAAGGGACTATAACAACTCGTGAAGAAACAATAATAGCCAAAAATTTTTGAGAACAAAAGAAGAATGAATCTTCAGATTAATAATGACATCTAGAGTCAGAATTAAGAGACAATTTTTTTCAAATTGTTTATTAATCTGTGATTTTCCTACAGATTCCTCCACATCTCAACATCCTACCAGTCTTTCAAATTTATACATTTATACAACTAAGTGTCAGCTGATGTCTGGAGGGGGCCAGGGGTGTAGTTATACTAATCCAGCTGTAAAAGATAGAGTTGTCAGATGGGAGCAGAATACAGAAATTATATTTCCAGCACTCCAGAGTAAGTTCATTCGACAAGAAAAGCAGTGCTGTCAGGCAGTCACTTTAAACTTTCTTTTTATCACCCTCTGCCATCCAGTTCAAGTAAACTCAAGTAAAAAGTGAAATCCAGAATTAGCATCAACTACCTACAAAGTAATGTACTATATACTATAAAGAGTACAAAAGTTGTCTTCCCTCAAGCGTTTACCATTTAAATAAAAGACAAGATAAAAAATTGAAAAGTAATGGTGTAAGATTCTACTTCTGGCCAAGCTGGAGTAATAGGGAAATGGATTTAATCTCCTGCCAGAAACAGATTTAAAAAAAACAAACTGGAAAAAATACATGAAAAACTGTTTTCAGGAAACTAGGCATCAGGTAATAAAGAACAGTGATTCATGAGTGATAAGAAATAAATGAGGTGAGCCCTATGATTGTCTCCATGTTCTTTGCCAAATAGATCTCACTACTCATCCTAGATCCCCAAGTAACAAGGCCATAATATAAAAGAAACCAATTCCACTGCCCAACATTCATGGGCTTCCATCACTTGGCCTCAACATATTTTTCATATTTCTCTCTTACTACACTTCTTTGACCTAAACAACCTATATGCCAATAAAACTTTCATTGTTTCTTGCTTCTATAATTTTCAAAACATTTCTTCTTTGAATGACTGCCTCATTCATCAAAATACTATAAATCATTCAAGCCTTAGCTCAATTTCAGTTCCTCTATTCCAATTTATCTTAATTAAAATAACTCTATTGCTTCTATAAATACCCAGAGTACTTTATTTCATGCCTCTTTTAAGAAAATATTATGTGTACAGAGAGCAGTCAGGTACCAAAAAAACTTGGAAACTAAAGAAATAAGATTGATCTCTAAGTTAAATTTTTAAAAACCAACATATATTTTAATAGAATAAAGTCACTTTCTAAAGAAATTCTGGTCTGCAAGCCAGATCAAGACACAATTAATGGCATTTGAAGTTATTTAAAAACATATTCTCAAAAGAATTGTATGAACTAGAAAGGAGGTAAGGAGAAATGGGAATACTCAAATACTCAGCAATAAAGCCTCAATGGGTACACAAATGTTCACAGCAGTATTATTCACAATAGCAAAAGGTGGAAACAACCCAAATGTCTATCAATGAATGAATGGATAAACAAAATGTAGTATAAACATACAATATTCAGTCTTAAGATGGCATGAAATTCTGATACATGCTACAACCTGGATGAACCTTGAAGACATTATGCTGAGTGAAATAAGCTAGACACAAAAGGACATATATTCATATTGTATGATTCTACTTACATGAGGTATCTAGAATAGTCAAATTCACAGAGACAGAGGGAATGGGGGTGGGGAGAATAGGGAGTTATTGTTTAATGGGATAATGAAAAAGTTCTGGAGATGGATAGTGTTGATGGTTGCACAACAATAGGAATATACTTAATGCCACTGAATTATACATTTAAAAATGGTTAGAATGGTAAGTTTTATGTTATGTATATTTTAACATAAGTATATAGATAAACATAGTGAAAGAAGAGTTGACGGGTCTCAAACACTGACCCAAGTAGAGACGACCCATGTCCACCTAATAGATTCAACTGTACTATGAAAAAGAGCACATAAAACTATTAGAACCTGGCGCAATTAAACAATCAAGAGATAATTCTCCACTTCCTAAGTTCCAAGTGTTAGTCAGGTGTGGTAAATCAAATGCCAACTCCTTTTTTCTTCTTGAATTTCCAGCTCCATAAGTTATGAATAAGGAGCTTCTACTATAAAACCAAACTTTTATAATACAGCAATTCTCACACACCAAAATGCAAAAAGGTGGCATTTGAGAAATAATTATTGGAAATTCATCAGCATAGCTTCTAGGGATTGATACAACTCCTGAGGATCACAAGAACTTACTATACTCAAGACACTATGCTACAAATTAAGTCCAATGAAGTATAATACTTTCCACACTCTCTGGAATTCCATTTAGTTTGGGACTAGACAGGTAAGTAGTTAAAAGGTAAATACAATACAAAGCAACATACATGTGGTGCAAAATAAGTAGCACAAACAATAGATCTAAAAGAAGGAAGAGATCTCCAGAACTAACGTGATACAAACTTTCCTATAAACTTGCCTGTGGACTTCAACAAATATCAGTTATCTATTTGGTTACCACCCACCTCCATGCAAAGTCTTCCCTAATCATTTTAGCCTCTATATATCACTTAATATACTACATGCCATGTGAGCATTCAATTTCTTATAAGCAGGCTTGTCACCCCAACAACTATGAGCTAACAGAAAGTATCTATATTGCTTAGTATAAGACCCAATGAACTGAATGTTTTCAAACAGTTTAAGCACTCAGAATACTGCCCCCAGTGTACATAATAAGTGCAAACAATTAATTACTATATAATGTTTGCATTACAGATAATTTCAGGGATGGGAGGGTGAGGCAGAGATGAAGGACTATATTTCATACTTTTTCCCACTCCAAAATGTGTTAGCATTATAGACATGGCAGGAATTCAACAACTACTTGCTGCTTCTATTTCAAGATAATTCTATACTTCCTAGGTTACCCAATGCATACTTTTGTGGTTTGCTGCAGAAGGAGATATATTAAATGAAGCATGAAATGACCCAAAGCCAAGAAAACTGTTGGTTATGATGAAATTTCAGTTCCTGGTAGATTTCTAGGGAGTTTCTGGGTTTTGCTTCTATGATTTCTGTTACTTGGAAGAGGTCGAGGAAGACACAAGCCCAATTTGGAGCAGTCAAGTAAAAGTTTAACTTAATTTATTTGTGCTGTAAAATTTCATCACTCTAATCCAATTTTTAAGAAATTTAAAATTAAAAATTTCAAGATGAATAAAGATAATTAAACTCAACTATAGAGGACGAATGATGTCAAATATGACCTGAAGAAAATATTTAGAAAAAAACAACTTTTCCAATCACATACAAAAGCAGAGTAAAAGCAAAGTTAGCAATTTTAAGAAAGAGAAGTTAAAACAATAAGTCCCAAGAGAACATTAAGGGCCTGAAGCCCTATAAAAAGCCATTATTTGGCAACCAAAATTATAACAAATACCTCCATTTTTTTTTCTTGGAGATAATATATACTAAGTGATTTTAATTTTTCCTAGAAAATGGGTAATTTTTATCGTTATATTAGTTTTAAAACATCTTATTCTAAAAAAGTAGAGCTCTACTTTTAAGAAAGTTTAAGGCCTAAGTTGCCATTTTTGCTGTGTATATGTGGCTGTGATTAGGAAAAGAATGAAATCACAAGTGAAAGACCTTGGCCTGTCCTGTGATAGAATCTAATTTTTCCATATGATCATCAGAAACAGGTATATCATTAATCATTTCCTATCCTGTGCTACCATATAATCATATAACTCTATTATGCTTTTATTCACAGATCTCTAATGTTCTAGTACTAAAAAATTAATTCTGTCAGTTTTGACTCAACTTGATATCTGCACAGAAACCAGAATTTCTATGACAGGAATGAAAGAGGGTCTGACTTACAGGAAAACAACCGTTAATGATTTAAATGAGGGGATGACCCATATACATGCATTTAAATTAAAAAATTAAACTAAAGGAGCTTGACCAATATGAAAGTTAGAGAGAGAGAGTGAACTCCATAAAAGAAGTGTGGGCAATTCTACTTGATATTCTACTTAGTGAAATTATACCCTAGAATGAGCATGAGATTTGAAACAAAAACATGCTATCCACATAGTTAACCTTGATACAGGAACGCCTTTTAGGAAAAAAAGAAAAAAAAAATATATATATATATATATATATATATTTGCATTGTGTATGATTCAAGTATTTAAGCCACTATTCATCATTTTTAATCAACATGAACTCTAAATACACTAAGAACTTCATCCAGTGGTCAGCTGGAAAAAAAATCGATTTCTCCCAACATTATAAAAACCAATAATACCAAGGTCAAGGGTTCAGATCCCCTTACTGGCCAACCTCAAAAAAAAAAAAAAAAGCTGCTTGTGACATAATTTTACATTATCTTTGTACTGTACAGATAATTTATCAAATTTTTTTTAACCTTGGTAATACAAGATTTTTGCCTTATATGTTAACTTTAGAACCTAGTTCTCACATAGGATTCTCACATATGTACTAAAACTGTATATAATAGTTAATATAAGCTAAACACTTTTCTAGTGTTATTTTTTAAAGCCAATAAATAAGATATCTAACTTCTATTTTCTCATAAATTATGATTTCTTGCTTCAAATATAACATTTTGATTATGTTCTCTTTTTCTAAAGAGAAAAAAATTACCCCAAAATATCTTTGAGTACTCAGTAAATAATAACTTGTGATATTCTTTAGCAGAGTTAAATCTTGAAAAACTAGAGAAAATTAAGTAAACAGTACCAATATTCTTGTCACAAATAAATTACAAATTTCATACAGTAGTTAGAAAGACATAACAAAGCTTAGACAATTTCATTCAGTAATGGTTACATGGAATAAAAATGAAAAAGCATTAGAAAGTACAAACAAGAGTATTTGATCAAGTGTGAGCTTCTGAAAGTACTTCTCAGAGTTCCCTGAAAGTTCCTATAAATATTTTAACTGTTTACTCAAAATAAGACATGAAATTGCTTATTTTCATCTAGAATCATTCTCAATATATATGTATATGTTTTTAACAATTAAACCCAATTGCCTACAAGGGTTGTGCGTATGAGTCAATGGAGGGGGTAGGGTGGTTGCATATGTTAAAATTTTTTTCCATACTACAAATATATACAGATTATATTTGCACTACTATAATATGATTTTTCAGAGGTGGGGATGGGGACTGAGGTAGGTGGAGAATGGCATCATTAACAAGCCTTCTTCCACTCATAAACTATCAGGGAAAAAAAAAGTAACCTTGTTACAAATTGCTGAATGCTAGATTTGTTCATGAACTCTCACTTGTAAACAACATAGTTATGACTGGCTG
>NW_007727416.1:0-37494 GCF_000696425.1 Galeopterus variegatus | reverse complement strand
GGTTCCCGCTCACTGGCTGAGCGAGGTGCGGGGGCAACGCCGAGGGTTGCGATCCCGTTGCCGGTGCGGGGGCGACACTGAGGGTTGCGATCCGTTGCCGGACATGGAAAAAGACAAAAAAAAGAAAAAAAAAGAAAAAAAAAAAGAAAATAATCAGGAAATGGTAAAAACAAAGCAGGGGGAGAAATGTAGGTATAACAAGACTCCAATTAGAAAACTTGAAAATGAAAAATACAGTCACTGAAATTAAAAATAAAAAAGATGAAACAAACTCTTCTCTAGATAGAGTTTGATACATTCACTGAAAACTCAGAACAAAGAGTCAGAAAAAAAAATGTACTTGAAACCACAGCTAAAACACATGTAAGGTAGACTGGGAGGCTCCAATATTCACGTAATATAAGTCTGAGAAAAAGGGACTATAACAACTCGTGAAGAAACAATAATAGCCAAAAATTTTTGAGAACAAAAGAAGAATGAATCTTCAGATTAATAATGACATCTAGAGTCAGAATTAAGAGACAATTTTTTTCAAATTGTTTATTAATCTGTGATTTTCCTACAGATTCCTCCACATCTCAACATCCTACCAGTCTTTCAAATTTATACATTTATACAACTAAGTGTCAGCTGATGTCTGGAGGGGGCCAGGGGTGTAGTTATACTAATCCAGCTGTAAAAGATAGAGTTGTCAGATGGGAGCAGAATACAGAAATTATATTTCCAGCACTCCAGAGTAAGTTCATTCGACAAGAAAAGCAGTGCTGTCAGGCAGTCACTTTAAACTTTCTTTTTATCACCCTCTGCCATCCAGTTCAAGTAAACTCAAGTAAAAAGTGAAATCCAGAATTAGCATCAACTACCTACAAAGTAGTGTACTATATACTATAAAGAGTACAAAAGTTGTCTTCCCTCAAGTCAGTTCAAGTAAACTCAAGTAAAAAGTGAAATCCAGAATTAGCATCAACTACCTACAAAGTAATGTACTATATACTATAAAGAGTACAAAAGTTGTCTTCCCTCAAGTGTTTACCATTTAAATAAAAGACAAGATAAAAAATTGAAAAGTAATGGTGTAAGATTCTACTTCTGGCCAAGCTGGAGTAATAGGGAAATGGATTTAATCTCCTGCCAGAAACAGATTTAAAAAAAACAAACTGGAAAAAATACATGAAAAACTGTTTTCAGGAAACTAGGCATCAGGTAATAAAGAACAGTGATTCATGAGTGATAAGAAATAAATGAGGTGAGCCCTATGATTGTCTCCATGTTCTTTGCCAAATAGATCTCACTACTCATCCTAGATCCCCAAGTAACAAGGCCATAATATAAAAGAAACCAATTCCACTGCCCAACATTCATGGGCTTCCATCACTTGGCCTCAACATATTTTTCATATTTCTCTCTTACTACACTTCTTTGACCTAAACAACCTATATGCCAATAAAACTTTCATTGTTTCTTGCTTCTATAATTTTCAAAACATTTCTTCTTTGAATGACTGCCTCATTCATCAAAATACTATAAATCATTCAAGCCTTAGCTCAATTTCAGTTCCTCTATTCCAATTTATCTTAATTAAAATAACTCTATTGCTTCTATAAATACCCAGAGTACTTTATTTCATGCCTCTTTTAAGAAAATATTATGTGTACAGAGAGCAGTCAGGTACCAAAAAAACTTGGAAACTAAAGAAATAAGATTGATCTCTAAGTTAAATTTTTAAAAACCAACATATATTTTAATAGAATAAAGTCACTTTCTAAAGAAATTCTGGTCTGCAAGCCAGATCAAGACACAATTAATGGCATTTGAAGTTATTTAAAAACATATTCTCAAAAGAATTGTATGAACTAGAAAGGAGGTAAGGAGAAATGGGAATACTCAAATACTCAGCAATAAAGCCTCAATGGGTACACAAATGTTCACAGCAGTATTATTCACAATAGCAAAAGGTGGAAACAACCCAAATGTCTATCAATGAATGAATGGATAAACAAAATGTAGTATAAACATACAATATTCAGTCTTAAGATGGCATGAAATTCTGATACATGCTACAACCTGGATGAACCTTGAAGACATTATGCTGAGTGAAATAAGCTAGACACAAAAGGACATATATTCATATTGTATGATTCTACTTACATGAGGTATCTAGAATAGTCAAATTCACAGAGACAGAGGGAATGGGGGTGGGGAGAATAGGGAGTTATTGTTTAATGGGATAATGAAAAAGTTCTGGAGATGGATAGTGTTGATGGTTGCACAACAATAGGAATATACTTAATGCCACTGAATTATACATTTAAAAATGGTTAGAATGGTAAGTTTTATGTTATGTATATTTTAACATAAGTATATAGATAAACATAGTGAAAGAAGAGTTGACGGGTCTCAAACACTGACCCAAGTAGAGACGACCCATGTCCACCTAATAGATTCAACTGTACTATGAAAAAGAGCACATAAAACTATTAGAACCTGGCGCAATTAAACAATCAAGAGATAATTCTCCACTTCCTAAGTTCCAAGTGTTAGTCAGGTGTGGTAAATCAAATGCCAACTCCTTTTTTCTTCTTGAATTTCCAGCTCCATAAGTTATGAATAAGGAGCTTCTACTATAAAACCAAACTTTTATAATACAGCAATTCTCACACACCAAAATGCAAAAAGGTGGCATTTGAGAAATAATTATTGGAAATTCATCAGCATAGCTTCTAGGGATTGATACAACTCCTGAGGATCACAAGAACTTACTATACTCAAGACACTATGCTACAAATTAAGTCCAATGAAGTATAATACTTTCCACACTCTCTGGAATTCCATTTAGTTTGGGACTAGACAGGTAAGTAGTTAAAAGGTAAATACAATACAAAGCAACATACATGTGGTGCAAAATAAGTAGCACAAACAATAGATCTAAAAGAAGGAAGAGATCTCCAGAACTAACGTGATACAAACTTTCCTATAAACTTGCCTGTGGACTTCAACAAATATCAGTTATCTATTTGGTTACCACCCACCTCCATGCAAAGTCTTCCCTAATCATTTTAGCCTCTATATATCACTTAATATACTACATGCCATGTGAGCATTCAATTTCTTATAAGCAGGCTTGTCACCCCAACAACTATGAGCTAACAGAAAGTATCTATATTGCTTAGTATAAGACCCAATGAACTGAATGTTTTCAAACAGTTTAAGCACTCAGAATACTGCCCCCAGTGTACATAATAAGTGCAAACAATTAATTACTATATAATGTTTGCATTACAGATAATTTCAGGGATGGGAGGGTGAGGCAGAGATGAAGGACTATATTTCATACTTTTTCCCACTCCAAAATGTGTTAGCATTATAGACATGGCAGGCATTCAACAACTACTTGCTGCTTCTATTTCAAGATAATTCTATACTTCCTAGGTTGAAGGACTATATTTCATACTTTTTCCCACTCCAAAATGTGTTAGCATTATAGACATGGCAGGAATTCAACAACTACTTGCTGCTTCTATTTCAAGATAATTCTATACTTCCTAGGTGACCCAATGCATACTTTTGTGGTTTGCTGCAGAAGGAGATATATTAAATGAAGCATGAAATGACCCAAAGCCAAGAAAACTGTTGGTTATGATGAAATTTCAGTTCCTGGTAGATTTCTAGGGAGTTTCTGGGTTTTGCTTCTATGATTTCTGTTACTTGGAAGAGGTCGAGGAAGACACAAGCCCAATTTGGAGCAGTCAAGTAAAAGTTTAACTTAATTTATTTGTGCTGTAAAATTTCATCACTCTAATCCAATTTTTAAGAAATTTAAAATTAAAAATTTCAAGATGAATAAAGATAATTAAACTCAACTATAGAGGACGAATGATGTCAAATATGACCTGAAGAAAATATTTAGAAAAAAACAACTTTTCCAATCACATACAAAAGCAGAGTAAAAGCAAAGTTAGCAATTTTAAGAAAGAGAAGTTAAAACAATAAGTCCCAAGAGAACATTAAGGGCCTGAAGCCCTATAAAAAGCCATTATTTGGCAACCAAAATTATAACAAATACCTCCATTTTTTTTTCTTGGAGATAATATATACTAAGTGATTTTAATTTTTCCTAGAAAATGGGTAATTTTTATCGTTATATTAGTTTTAAAACATCTTATTCTAAAAAAGTAGAGCTCTACTTTTAAGAAAGTTTAAGGCCTAAGTTGCCATTTTTGCTGTGTATATGTGGCTGTGATTAGGAAAAGAATGAAATCACAAGTGAAAGACCTTGGCCTGTCCTGTGATAGAATCTAATTTTTCCATATGATCATCAGAAACAGGTATATCATTAATCATTTCCTATCCTGTGCTACCATATAATCATATAACTCTATTACGCTTTTATTCACAGATCTCTAATGTTCTAGTACTAAAAAATTAATTCTGTCAGTTTTGACTCAACTTGATATCTGCACAGAAACCAGAATTTCTATGACAGGAATGAAAGAGGGTCTGACTTACAGGAAAACAACCGTTAATGATTTAAATGAGGGGATGACCCATATACATGCATTTAAATTAAAAAATTAAACTAAAGGAGCTTGACCAATATGAAAGTTAGAGAGAGAGAGTGAACTCCATAAAAGAAGTGTGGGCAATTCTACTTGATATTCTACTTAGTGAAATTATACCCTAGAATGAGCATGAGATTTGAAACAAAAACATGCTATCCACATAGTTAACCTTGATACAGGAACGCCTTTTAGGAAAAAAAGAAAAAAAAAAAAAATGCTATCCACATAGTTAACCTTGATACAGGAACGCCTTTTAGGAAAAAAAGAAAAAAAAAATATATATATATATATATATATATATTTGCATTGTGTATGATTCAAGTATTTAAGCCACTATTCATCATTTTTAATCAACATGAACTCTAAATACACTAAGAACTTCATCCAGTGGTCAGCTGGAAAAAAAATCGATTTCTCCCAACATTATAAAAACCAATAATACCAAGGTCAAGGGTTCAGATCCCCTTACTGGCCAACCTCAAAAAAAAAAAAAAAAGCTGCTTGTGACATAATTTTACATTATCTTTGTACTGTACAGATAATTTATCAAATTTTTTTTAACCTTGGTAATACAAGATTTTTGCCTTATATGTTAACTTTAGAACCTAGTTCTCACATAGGATTCTCACATATGTACTAAAACTGTATATAATAGTTAATATAAGCTAAACACTTTTCTAGTGTTATTTTTTAAAGCCAATAAATAAGATATCTAACTTCTATTTTCTCATAAATTATGATTTCTTGCTTCAAATATAACATTTTGATTATGTTCTCTTTTTCTAAAGAGAAAAAAATTACCCCAAAATATCTTTGAGTACTCAGTAAATAATAACTTGTGATATTCTTTAGCAGAGTTAAATCTTGAAAAACTAGAGAAAATTAAGTAAACAGTACCAATATTCTTGTCACAAATAAATTACAAATTTCATACAGTAGTTAGAAAGACATAACAAAGCTTAGACAATTTCATTCAGTAATGGTTACATGGAATAAAAATGAAAAAGCATTAGAAAGTACAAACAAGAGTATTTGATCAAGTGTGAGCTTCTGAAAGTACTTCTCAGAGTTCCCTGAAAGTTCCTATAAATATTTTAACTGTTTACTCAAAATAAGACATGAAATTGCTTATTTTCATCTAGAATCATTCTCAATATATATGTATATGTTTTTAACAATTAAACCCAATTGCCTACAAGGGTTGTGCGTATGAGTCAATGGAGGGGGTAGGGTGGTTGCATATGTTAAAATTTTTTTCCATACTACAAATATATACAGATTATATTTGCACTACTATAATATGATTTTTCAGAGGTGGGGATGGGGACTGAGGTAGGTGGAGAATGGCATCATTAACAAGCCTTCTTCCACTCATAAACTATCAGAAAAAAAAAAAGTAACCTTGTTACAAATTGCTGAATGCTAGATTTGTTCATGAACTCTCACTTGTAAACAACATAGTTATGACTGGCTCAGAAATAAAGAGAACTGCAACTGCCAAAGATATTATATTTGGTTTTTAAGTAGTATAATAGTACTTAAAAATAATCTTTAAGTGACTGAACACACTTAAATGGCAAGGAAATATTATTAACAATGAAGTAATAGAATATAGACTATACCAGCACTAAAACAATTCCTGAGACAAGATCTGAGTGCTAAACATGTACAGAGAATGTAAGATACCACCTGCACATGAACTTAAGACATAAAACATAGAAATAGTTTAATAAAAATAGATGTTAACTCCCAATTCAGCACTGTCACAGCCAACTATGACAGTATTGTAAATTTCTACCCTAAATAGGAGTAACATCACTGAACTCCACAAGCTTGCATTTTTTTTTTTTTTAAATCAACTGCTGCTAGAACCAATAAAATGGCCTAGAATAAAAAAATCAAAGCATGTGGTGCATTTGGTAATAGTCATGTTCCATAGCAAATAATCACTTTTGTTAAAGATTTAAAAGAAAGTTGCACAAGGATTAGAAGAGGATGAAGGTTCTTGTCTTGTAGAAAAAAGCAATGGCCACAAGATTGGGGTAAAAAAAAGTGTTATCTGATTCCAGACTTAAACAGTATTACACAGTTAAACAAAATGTCCCAAAGAAAACAACCACGTAGAATCTGGCAAAGGGGGAAAAAAGTATCAGGCTAAGATCAGAAGCACATACCTGAATAAATAAATGCTACCTTTATTTTTACCTGCCATTGCTTAAGTTACTTTAAGTAAAGGACTATTTCAAAAGTAAACCAGAAGCCATAACACCTAGCAATAATAAATAAACCATGCCATACTAATTCAACAAAGGAGACCTCTTTGTAAACCAATCTCTCCATATTTTTTAAATATTTGGTTAAATAAATGTTACAGGTTTTCTAAAACTAGATAATTATATTTTTCTAAGTGCCACCTAATTTATCACCAAGTGTTAGGTATAGTCTATAAGCAAAGATTTAAAATCAAAACACTTACACATTAATAAAAAATGCAGGTGACTTAGAATTTTCCTTTTTTAATACATATGACTTAATATATAATAAAAGAAAATAAAATATTTTCCCTGGAAGTACATATTTTCAACTATTTAATTGGGTTAGCCTTATGGGTCAAGACTCTGTAAAAAAGCAATATAATGAGCAAAAAATTCTTAGTTATATCCATTACTTTTCAGGAATCAGTTATTCTAATCTAAATTAATTTTTCTCTATTCCACAGGGCATTTAAGAATACTTTTAATATAGGAACCTGCCTATATTAAAATATATTACATATTGATATGATATATATTATATATGTTAATTATACTAATATATATGTTAAGCTTGGTCTGTCACCACAGCTCCATGTCCTCTGCTCCAGGAGGCTCAGGTGGCTCTGCCACAGCCTCTGTCATCCTATCAACTGCAGGTACTGGGAGATCAGTAGGGAAGATGTGGGACACCCCAGAAGCCAGAAAATGGACTTAGTGGCCTTTGAGGATGTGGCTGTGAAATTCATTGGGGGAGTGGGCTTTGTTGGATCCTTCCCAGAAGAATCTCTACAGAGATATGGTGTGGGAAACCTTTAGGAATCTGGCTTCTATAGGAAACAAATGGGAGGACCAGAACATGATGATCAATACAAATATCGTGGGAGAAATTATATGGTAGAGAGACTCTGTGAAAGTAAAGAAGGCAGTCAGTGTGGAGAAGTCTTCAGCCAGATTTTAAATCTTACTTTGAAGAAAACTCCTAATGGAGTAAAACCATGTGAATGTAGAGTGTGTGGAAGTCTTCATATGTCATTCACCCCTTAATAGGCACATCATTTCTGCTATAGATTGAATATCCCCCCAAACTCTTGAGGCTTAATCCCCACTGTAACTGTTAAGGGTGGGAAATCCTATCATGATAATTGGAAGGTGGGGCCTTAAAGAGGTGATTAGATTGTGAGGACGATGTCATGGTAAATGGATTAATCCATTTGATGGTTTAATGGTGGTCATGGGTGTGGTCAGGGGGTTTTAAAAGGAGTGAGGAGTTAGCTCTCCCTCTGCTCTGCCAGTCTCACCACGTGCACCCTGCATTGCTGTAGGGTTACGTCACCGGAAGTGTTCCCTAGACTTTGGACTCCCAGCCTCTGGAAACTGTAAGCAATAAATATTGTTTCTTTGCACATTACCCAGTTCCAGATATTTTGTTATAAGCAACAGAGACAGACTAAGATAATTTCTCACTCTGCACACAAACCATATGAGTGTGAGAAATACGGAGAGAAGCTAAATAATTGTAGACAATGTGGAAAAGCCATCATTTCTCTCACAAGTATTGGAAGACACATGGTAATGCACACTGAAAATGAACCTTATAAACGTATGGGATGTGAGAAAGCCTTTGATTTTCTCAATTTATTTTCTAAACACAAAAGAACTCACACTGCTGGAATACCCTATAAAAGTAAGCAATATGATAAAGCCTTTAGTTTTTTTTAGTTCCTTTCAAATACATAAAAGATTTGACAGTGGAGAAAAACTCTATGAATGTACACAATGTGGTAAAGTCTTCAGATATTCCAGTTCTCTTCAGATAAATGATGGAATTCATACTGGAGAGAAACCATATGAATGTAAGGAACGTGGGAAAGCATTCATATTTGTCAGTCACCTTCAAAAACGTGAAACTACTCACACTGGAGAAAAACCCTATCAGTGTAAAAAATGTGGTAGAGGCTTCAGATTCCAATTACCTATGAATACATGAAAGAAGTCATACTGGACAGAAATCCTATGAATGAAAGGAATATGGGAAAGGATTCAGCTTTTTCAGTTACCTTTGAATATGTGAAAGGATTCACACTGAAGAAAAGCTTCAGGACAGTGCCCTTAGGAAATTGAAAGAGAAACTTTCAATACTAGGCCTATCTTTGTGGGATAGGGAGAAGGAATACAAACCTAAGACTCTACCCCTACCCCCAAAACGTAACAAGAGGAGTGGAGTAGGTATAACCACAGAAAGACTTTGAAAGATCCCCGGAATCCCTAACTGGGCTGACTGGTGAAAGCCTTTTCTCCTGAAGCCACTCTCTAGACACTGAAAGAGATGATTTCTTCATAAGTGAAGATAGCAAGGCAAGATTTCAAGGAACACAAAAAAACAAGAAAACATGACATCGCCAAAGTACCAAAGTAAATTACCAGAAACCAAGACAAAAGAAATGAAGACCTATGAATTGCCTAACAAAGAATACACAATAAGTATTTCAAAGAAGCTCAGCAAGCTACAAGAGGACACAAACAGACAACTCAACAGAATCAGAAAAACAATACATGAACAAGATCAACGAAAGTATAAAAATCACAAAAAAGAAAGAAACAGAAACTCTGGAGCTGAAGAATACAATGAATGAAGTGAAAAATACAATAGATAGCTTCAAAAACAGACTCAATGAAGCAGAAAAAAATATCTATGAACTCAAAGATAAGTCATTTAAAATGCTGTCAGAGGAGAAAAATGAATTAAGAATAAATAATAAAAAATGATGAAGGCCTACAGGATGAATGGAACACAATGAACAAAACTATCTATGCATAATAGGAGTCCCAGAAAAAGAAGACAAAGAGAAAGGATCAGAAAACTTACTTCAAGAAGCAGTAGCTGAGAACTACCCAAATATTGAGAGGGATATGGACATCCACATTCACGAAGGTCAAAGAGTCTCAAGCAAAATTAAACTAAAGAAGATTGCACCAAGACATATGATAATCAAATTATCAAAGTCAAAGGCAAAATGAGACTTTGAATGCATCAAGAGAAAAGTGACTCATCTCAGACAAAGAAACTCCAATGACCTATGAACAAGTTTCTTACCAGAAATGTTACAGGCCGGGAGAGTGGGATGACATATTCAAAGCGCTGGGGGGGCGAAGGGGAAGGGGAATGCCAACCAAGAATAATATAACAAGTATAACTGTCCTTCAGAAATGAAGGAAAGGTAAATACTTTTGCAGACAAATAAAAGCTGAGGAAATTCATCATCACTAGACATGCATTACACAAAATGCTAAACGGAATTCTTCAACCTGAAACGAAAGTATTGCAATTAGTAACATGAAAACATATGAAGGTATAAAATTAACTGGTAAAGGTAAGTATATAGTCAAAGCTAGGATATGCTAATATTATAATAATGGTGCATAAATCACTTTTAACTCTAGTATAAAGGTTAAAACTCAAAACTATTAAAAATGACTATAGCTATGATAATATGTAAATAGATATACAATATAAAAAGATGTAAATTGTGACATCAATAACAAAAACTGTAGGGGGGTGGAGCAAATGTGTAGAATTTTTGTATATAGTTGAATTTAAGTTGATATCAGCTTCAAATAGTTATAACATGGTCTACATAAGCTTCATGAAAACCACACACACCCTCACAAATCCCTCTAACAGATACACAAAACATAAAAAAAAAGGAATCAAAACATACCACTACAAAAAACACCAAATCTGAAACAAAGACACCAAAGAGGAAGAAAGGACCACAAGACCTACAAAACAGTAAAAAAAAAAAAAAAAAAAAAAATCAATTAACAAATTTGAAATAGTAAGGCTTTATCTATCAATAATTACTTTAAATACAAATGGAACTAAATTTCCATTAAAAGATATAGAGTGGGTGAAAGAATAAAGAAACATAACCCAACTATATGCTGACTACAAGAGACTCACTTTAGCTTTAAGGGCACACATAGGCTGAAAGTGAGGAGATGGAAAAAGATATTCCATGCAAATAGAAACCAAGAGAGAGAGGTAGGTAGGGTACTTATATCAGCAAAATAGACTTTAAGTAACGAATGTAACAATAGACAAAGAAGTTCATTATATGATGATAAAGGAGTTAATTCATCAAGAGGATATAACAATTGTAAATTGAGTAACTAAAATAAAACAAGTAGTACCATATTTGAAGAGAGAAATAGAGAGCAACATTGTAATAGTGGGGGACTTCAATACCCCATGTTCAACAGTAAACATCATCCACACAAATATCAACACATAAACCTTGGACTTGAATTACACTTTAGACCAAATGGACCTAACAAATATAGAGTACATTCCACTCAATAGCACCAGAATACAAATTCTTCTCAAGTGCACATAAAATATTCTCTGAGATATATATGTTGGCACATAAAAAAAGTCTTAACAACTCAAGAAGGCTGAAATCATATCAAGTATCTTTTCCAACCATAATGGTTTGTTGAGTGTTTTTACTGTGAAAGTGTTGAATTTTGTCAAAGGCTTTATACTGCATCATCTGAGATGATTACATGGGTTTTGTCCTTCATTCTGTTAATGTGGTATATTACACTGATTGATTTTCATACTTTGAACTATCCTTGTATTACAGAGATGAATCCCACTTGGATGTAATCGGATAATCCTATAAATATGTATAATTTTTAAAATATACTGCTAAATTTTTTTTTTATTGAATCACAATTGATTATACATATTTTTGGGATTCAATGTTGACATATGTTGTTCAAATCAATATTATTAGTAGGCATATTGTTACCAATCATACATATTCTTTATGCCCCTTGTCCTATCTTTCATCCCCCTCTCACTCCCCCACCCCCCTCTAGTTAACCCTAGATTTCTTCTCTCCTTCTGAAAGGGTAATGGTTACTCTGTTGATTTGTTGCCTAGATGATCTGTCCAATGCTGAAAGGTGTGTTCAGGTCACCCAATATAATCATAGAGCAGATGCTTCTTCTGTCATTCTGGAATGGGCTTTGTGGAGACAGACATCCTATTCTTTTCCTTCGACTCTACTGTTGACTCTCCTCATGTCAATGCACTCCAGTGGCTGGCGGTGTGGTGGTTGTGACGTCTAGCCACTTTCATGGCAGCCGTGGTTACTGTGGTGACTGTGGTGGGCCACCCACATGGAGGTAATGTTTTTGGCATGCTCCTTGGGCCTGGCAGTGTACATGGTTTTGGTAGGGTGTCTGGTTCCCAGCTCAATGCCCTGGGCCCCTGGGTGGGGCCCTGAGGTGCTGGCGGTGTGCCTGGATGTGGGCAGGGTGTCTGGTCCCTGGATAGATGCCCCATGCCCCCTGGCAGGGCCCTGAGGTGGTGGCAATGTGGCTGGATGTCGAAGTGGGGTCCCATCCCAGCTCCATACCTCAGGTCCCCTGGCGGCCTTAGGCACTGGTGGTGTGCCTCGGCTAGAACAAATTTTTTGTCCTTTGCTTACTTCTAACACAGGGGAACTTCCTGTGGGAACCAGTACTTGAGCTCTGTTGTTGAGCTAAATTGCTGCTTTTCAGCTGTTTCCCTAGGGAAGGCTTTTTGTGCAGCTTGGGGTTTAATGGTTGACCTTATAGGTACTTCTGGCTCCTGGGTTGTGTAGAAACTCTGACTTTGGCTTGAATCATTCATCAAACTATACCCCATGCAATTCTGCATTCCCGACCAGTGTCCTCTGAGTGGTCCTGCGCTGATTGGGGTGGATTGGCTGTCCTTACTGTGACCCAGTGTTCTCCTAGAGGGCCCGTCTCTTCCCACCTGTGCTCCAAACACTTTCCAGGGGACGGGCCCCGCGACAGTCCCTTGCGATGACTCACTGGCCTCTGAGTGGCTCCTCGCGCCTGCATGAGTCCACAGGAACCCTATTACTGGTCTTGCTGGCCTGGGGACCACCATGGCCCTCTTCTCCCCTGCTGCCTCCAAGCAACTTCATCCGAAGGGCTCAGCTGCAGCTTTTGCCATCTCCTGCTCCAAGTGCTCAGCAGCTTCAGCTGGATGCAGACAGGGCTCAAAACAGTAAAAGCGTTTTTTTCTGTCTCTCATCATGGCTTCAACCACCTTCATGCATTCCATAGTCTCTCCTCCTCTTTCCCTGAGCTCTAGCAGCCCCAGCTTTCTGTCGTTGCTTTCTTATAGTTATAAATTTGTTGATTTGTGGGAGAGAGTGACGCTGGGGACCATCTATTCTGCCATCTTGACCAGAAGCCCTGTTCTCAGTCTTTGATTCTTGATCTAATGTCCTATGATGTTCCTTAAATCCCAAAAATCTATTTTGTTTCTCTCTGTTACAATATTTTTTAATACTATCCTTCTGCTAGCTTTGGTTTAGTTTGTCCTTTTCTTCATCTCTATTTTCTGAAATTGTAAAGTTAGGTTGTTGATATGAGATCTTTCTTGTTTTTTAAGGTAAGCATTTATAGCAATAAATATTCCCTGTAGCATTGCTTTTATTGTATCCCATAAGTTTTGGTAGGCTGTGTTTTCATTTTCATACATCTCTTAAGTATTTTCTAATTTTCCTTGTGATTTCTTCTTTGATCCATTAGTTAAAACTGCGTTGTTTTATTTCCACAAATTTGTAAATTTTCCATTTTCACTTCTGCTATTGATTCTAACTTCACCTTGTTGTAGCCTGAGAAGATACTCCATATTACATCTCTTTTTAAATCTATGGAAACAATTTGTGTCCTAAAACACACTTTTTCCTAGAAAAGGTACCATGTGAATTTGAGAAGAATGTGTGTGTTGTTGATGGGTGGAGTGTTCTGTATATATCTGTTAGATCTTTTTAGTTTATTTTGTTAAGTTGTCTATTTCCTTACTTACCTTTCTGTCTGGTTGTTTTATCCATTACTGAGAGTGAAGTACTGAGTCTCTGACTATTATGTTGTTGATGGGTGGAGTGTTCTGTATATATCTGTTAGATCTTTTTAGTTTATTTTGTTAACTTGTCTATTTCCTTACTTACCTTTCTGTCTGGTTGTTTTATCCATTACTGAGAGTGAAGTACTGAGTCTCTGACTATTATTATAAAACTGCCTATTTTTTCTTTCAATTCTGTCAACTTTGGTTGATATATTTTGATGTTTATGTATTAGGTGTGTAGATGTTTATCTTCAGTACTGTCAGTTTTGCTTCACATTTATCTCCAATTGTCAGTTTTGCTTCATATATTTTCATGGTCTGTTAATTAAGTGTGTAAATGTTTATAACTGTCATCTCTTTTTGCTGTATTGAAACTTTTATTATTACATAATGTCCTTTTTCTCCTGTAACTTTTTAAAGTTTAAAGCTTATTTTGTCAGATATTAGTAGAGCTACTTCTGCTCTCTTTTAGTCACTATTTTCATGGAATATCTTTTCCCATCCTTTTACTTTCAATCTAGTTATGTCTTTGGATCATGTAAATAGTATATAGAGGCATACCTCAAAGATACTGCCTCAGAGGTTTGGTTTCAGGCACTGCAATAAAGTGAATATCATAATAAAGTGAGTCACACAAACGTCTTGGAGTCCTAGTGCATATAAAAGTTATATTTACACTATACTGTAGTCTGTTAGTGTGCAACAGTGTTATATCTAAGAAAAGTATGTACCTTAATTAAAAAAATGCTTTATTCCTATAAAATGCTAATGATCGTCTGAGACTTTCACAAATCATAATCTTTTTTCAGGTAGAGGTTCTTGCCTCAATGTTGATGGCTGCTGACTGATCAGAATAGTGGTTGCTGAAGACTGGGGTGGCTGTGGCAATTTCTTCAAATAAGACAACAATGAAGTTTGCCACATCTTCCTTTCATGAAGTATTTCTCTGTAGCATGTGATGTTGTTTGACAGCATTTTGCCCATAGTCAAACTTCTTTCAAAATTTGAGTCCATCCTCTCAAATACTACCACGGCTTTATCAACAAAGTTTATGTAACATTCTAAATCCTGTGTTGTCATTTCAACAATGTTTGCAGTATCATCACCAAGAGTAGATTCCATCTCAAGAAATCACTTTCTTTGCTCATCCATAAGAAACAACTCCATTAAAGTTTTATTGTGAGTTTGCAGCAATTCAGCCAGATCTTTAGGCTCCAGTTCTACTTCTCTTGCTGTTTCCACCACATCTGTAATTACTTCTTCCACTGAAGTCTTGAACCCCTCGAAGTCACTCGTAAGAGTCATAATCAACTTCTTCCAAACTCCAGTTAACATTGATATTTTGACCTCCCCCATGATTTCAAATGTTCTTAATGGCATCTAGAATGGTGAGTTCTTTCTAGAGGTTTTTCAATTTATTTTACCCAGATCCATCAGATGAATCACTATGTATGGCAGCTATGGCCTTATCAAAATGTATTTCTTAAATAAGACTTGAAAGTTGAAATTACTTCTTGATCCATGGGCTACAGATTGAATGCTGTTGGCAAGAATGTAAACAACACTAATCTTGTACATCTCCATCAGAGCTCTTGGGTGACTAGGTGTGTTGTCAATAAACAGCAATATTTTGATAGAATCTTTTTTTTTGTAAGTAGTAGGTCTCAACAGTGGGCTTAAAATATTCAGTAAACCATTCTGTAAACAGATGTGCTGTCATCTACACTTTGCTGTTTCATTTACAGAATGCAGGCAGAGTAGATTTAGCATAAATCTTAAGACTCCTTGGATTTTTGGAATGGTAAATGAGCATTGGCTTTAAATTAAGCTTATCAGCTGTATTAGCCCCTAACAAGAGAGTCAGCCTGTCCTTTGAAGCTTTGAAGATAGGCACTGACTTCTCTCTAGCTATGTAAGTCCTATACAGCATCTTCTTCCAATATAAGGCTGTTTAGTCTACATTGAAAATCTGTGGTTTAGTGCAACCATATGTATCAATAATCTTAGCTAGATCATCTGGATAACTTGCTGAAGATTCTACATCAGCCCTTGCTGCTTCACCTTGCATTTTTATGCTATGAAGAGGGGTCTTCTTTCCTTAAACCCCATGAACCAACCTCTGCAAGCTTCCAACTTTTCTTCAGCAGCTTCCTCACCTCTCTCAGCCTTCACAGAATTGAAGAGAGTTAGGGTCTTGTTCTGGATTAGGCTTTGGCTTAAGGGAATGTTGTGTCTGGTTTGATCTTCTCTCCAGACCACTAAAACTTTCTCCACATCAGCAATAAGTTTGTTTTGCTTTCTCATCATTCATGTGTTTACTGGAGTAGCAGTTTTAATTTCCTTTAGGAGTTTTTCCTTTGTTTTCACAGCTTAGCTAACTGTTTGGTACAAGAGGCCTAACTTTTGGCCTATCTCAGCTTCTGACATCCCTTCCTCACTAAGCTTAATCATATCTAGCTTTTGATTTAACAAGACATCTGTGCAACACATTCTTTCACATGAACACTTAGAGGCAACTGTAGGGTTATTAATTGGCCTAATTTTAATATTGTTGTGTCTTAAGGAATAGGGAGGCCTGAGGAGAGGGAGAGAATGGCCGATTGGTGGAGCAGTGGGAACACACAAATTTGTCGATTAAATTTACCGTCTTATATAGGTATAGTTTGTGGCACCCAAAAACAATTACAAAAGTAACATCAAAGATCACTGATCACAGATCACCATAACAGATAAAATAATAAAAAGGTTTTAAATATTGCAAGAATTACCAAAATGTGACACAAGAACATGAAGTGAGCACGTACTGTTAGAAAAATGGCGCCAACAGACTTGTTCGGCACAAGGTTGCCACAAATCTTCAATTTATAAAACACACAAATCAAGTGAAAAGCAATAAAATAAGGCATGCCTATAGTTGGATCACGTGTTTTTATTCATTCTGCCATGCTTTGCCTTTTGTTTGGAGAATTTAATCTATATACATTTAAAGTAATTCTTGATGAGGGATTTACTTCTGTTATTTTTCTGTTTGTTTTCTATATACCTTATATCTTTTTTGTCCCTCATTTCCAGCACTACTGTCTTGTTTTGTGTTTAACTGACATTTTGGAGTAAAATGTTTAATTCCTTTCTCATTTCCTTTTTTGTATATTCTATAGGTATTTTTCTTTGTGGTTTCCATGGGGATTACATTTAACATTTTAAAGTTACAACACTGATTTGAGTACACACCAGCTTAACTTCAACGACATAAAAAAAACCTCTGCTCCTTTACACCTCAGTCCCAACCTTTTTGGTTGCTGATGTCACAAAATTACATCTTTATAGACTGTATGTCCCAAAACATGAACTAATAATTATTTTAAATGAATTAGTTTCTTAAATTATGTAGAAAATAAAATGTAGAGTTGCAAACCAAAGTTACAATAATACTAGCTTTTAGACTACTAATTGTTTTAACAAATGTATTAGTGTCAAATCATGTAGAAAACAAAAAGTGGAATTACAAACAAAAAGTAGATTTACAAAATTGTTAAAGTAGTACTAGCTTTTATAATATCACATTTATTTACCTTTATAGAGATCTTTATTTCTTCATACGGCTTCAAGATATATTCCAGTGTCCATTTGTTTCAAACTGACAGACTCCCCTGAGCATTTCTTGCAGAGCAGGTCTCATGGTAACTCCCTCAGCTTTTATTTATTTGGGAATATCTTTATTTCTCCCTCACTGCTGAAGGATAGTTTTGCGGATATTAAATTCCTGGTTAGCAGCTTTTTTCTTTTAGTGGTTTGAATATATTGGCCCACTGCCTTCTGGCCTCCAAAGATTCTGATGAGGAATCTGCTGGTAATCTTACTGATGAGGATCCCTTGTATGTGAGGATTCATTTCTCTCTTGCTACTTTCAACATTCTTTGTCTTTATCTTTCAAAAGTTTGATTATAATGTGTCTCAGTGTGGGTCTTTCTGAGTTCATTCTACATGGACTTCGTTGAGCTTCCTAGATGTTTATATTCATGTCTTTCATCAATTTAGGAAGTTTTCAGCCATCATGTCTTCAGATTTTCTCTCTGGTGTTTTTCTCTCTCTTCTCCTGGAATTCCCACAATGTATATGTTGGCCCACTTGATGGTGTCTGTAGTGGAATGAATTATGTCCCCCCAAAACTCACTGAACAGTGAGTTTCAATTGTGTCCCCCAAGTTTTATGTATTGGAAACCTGGCCTCCACTGTGACTGTTAGGAAGGTGGAAAATCCCGTTACAATGATTGAATGGTGGAGACTTGAAGAGGTAGTTGGATTGTGGGACCATGCTGCAGTGAATGGATTAAAAATGGTGGTTAGGAGCGTGGTTCTGAGGGCTCAAAAACAAGAGAGAGGAGAGTCTGTCTCTCTCTCTGTGGCTCACTCTCTGCTCTGCCATTTTCACAATGTTATACCCTGCCATCACTGTTTCTACCACCAAGATCTTCACCAGCTGTGTTCCCTGGACTTTGGACTTCTCTGCCTCAGAAACTGTAGCAACAAAATATTTCTTTATAAAATACCCAGTTCTGTGTATTTTGTTATAAGCAACAGAAACAAACTAATAGTGTCCCCACAGGTACCTTAGGCTTAAGGCTCTGTTCACTTTTCTTCAATCTTTTTTGTTCTATTCCTTAGACTCAATAATTTCTATCTACTGATATTCAAGTTCACTGATTCTTTCTTCTTCCTGTTTAAATCTGCCTTTGAATCCCTATAGAAAAATTTTCATTTCGGTTACTGTATTTTTCAGCTCCAGAATTTCTCTTTAGTTTCTTTTAAGATTTTCTGTTTATTGATATTTTCATTTTGTTCACAAATTGTCTTTTTTCCCACATATTTCATTAGTTCTTTGAGCATCTTTAAGACAGCTGTTTCAACTTCTTTGTCTAGTAAATCTGCCATTGTGTCTTCATCAGGAATAGTTTCTGTTGATTTATTTTTTTCCTTTGGATAGGTCATACCTTCCTGTTCTTTGTATGCCTTGTGTTTTTTTGTTGAAAACTGGACATTTGAATCTAGTAGTATGATAACTCTGGAAATTAGCCATTTGAATCTAGTAGTATGATAACTCTGGAAATTAGCTTCTCCCCTTTTCCCAAAGTTTGCTATACTTTTTGTGATTGTTTTTTGTATTTTTTTTTTTTCTTTTTTTTCGTGTCCGGCAACGGATCGCAACCCTCAGTGTCGCGCCCGTACCGGACCGGGACCGGCAACGGGATCGCAACCCTCGGTGTTGCGCCCGCACCTCACTTAGCCAGTGAGCGGGAACCGGTCGTATGTGGGATCCAAACCCTCGGCGGGAGCGCCGCCACGCTCCCAAGCGGCGCACTGTAGCAGTGCGCCACCGGGCTGGCCCGTTTTTTGTATTTTTGATTACTGTAGGCTGTCTCTGTGTCAAGGATCAGTCTGAGGTGTAATCTTAAGGTCTTCTCAGGTCTTTTCTGAGTCTTCGCCTTTCCTAGGGCATGCACAGTCACTGTCTATTTTTCGCCAGCTATGCAGTTGCTTTTGAATGTCATAGCCCTTAACGTCTGGCTCTCAAAATGAGAAAAAGAGAAAAACGAAAGGGGGAGGGAGTAGGAAAGGACACTGGCCCTTTAAATCTCCTGGAAGTCAATTTAGCCAAAAGGGGAGTGGTTTGCAACAATGGCAGGAGGTATAACAATCATATCCACTCATTTGTCTGCACCTCTGTGATCAGAAGCAGCAATCAGCAGTCAGAGCACAGATATCCAATATTTGAAAGACAGGGTCCCTTTTGCCCACTCCTGTAATGTGCAAAGCCGCTCCAGGAACATATGCACAGCTGCCTGTTATGGGGCTGAATATGGGGCAGGGGTAGCTACTACTGTGCTAAGAGCCGAATTGACCAAAATCAATTGCAATTTACTGTGCCAGCCATTCCCTGGAAGTTGTAAGCCTTAACAGACTCTAGAGTTCCAGTGTATCACATTTTTGTCACACATTTGTTGATTAAAATGTGATACACTTCTTTGTATCCAGGGATACAAAGCAGCACAGATGGGAGATTAGAAGCAGTAGTTACATCCAGTTTTCAGGAACACATACTGACAGATTCTACAGATATATCATACACAATGACGAAAGACTGAATGTTTTCCTCTAAAGATCAATAGCAAGATAAGGATGTCTGCTGTCGCCCCTTCTATTCAACATTGTACTGAGGATCTAGCCATTGCAATCAGGCAAAAATAAAATAAAATAAATAAAATAAATCCAGTTTAAAAAGGAAATGGTCTTTATTAGTGGAGTACATGATCATCTAGGTTAGGAGTCAGCAGATTTTTCTTTAAATGTAAATTATTTTAGGCTTCTGGGCCATATGCTTTCCATCAAACTACTCAACTCCGCCATTATAGACTGAAAGCATCCATAGGCAACACAATAATAAACAGACATGAATGTGTTTAAACAAAATGTTATTTATAAAAACAGGCAGCTGATATGCAGACCACAGTATGAGGATTCCTTGTCTAGTAAGAAAATACGATTAAATCTACCCCAAAAGCTAATAGAAATAATAACCGAGTTTTAAAAGGTTGTAAGATACAAGATCAATATAGAAAAATCAAATGTATTTCTACATACTTGTAATGAACAACTGAACATGAAAAATTTTTAAACCATGCTATTTATATTAGCATCAAAACAAAATACTTAGAGATAAATCTGACAACAGATGTGAAAAAGCAATACACTGTCAACTCTGCCACCTTGGTTTATGGAGTTGACACAATCCCAATCAAAATTCCAGCAGTGTTTTATTTTTAGAGATTGAGAAATAGAATATAAAATTTATGTGGAAATACAAAGAACTTAGATGAGTTAAAACAACTTGAGAAAAAAGTGCAAAGTTGGAGGTCTGATACTACTAGATTTCAAGACCTATTACAAAGATACAGTATTTAAGATAGTGCAGTATTGGTACAAATAGATGAGTGGAAGAGAACAGAGTCCAGACACAGACCCACACATATACAGACAACTAATCTTTGGCAAAAGTACAAAGGCAAATTCAGTGGAGCAAAGATAGTCCTTTAAAAGAGTTATCTGGAATAACTGGCAAAAGTTGAACTTCAATCCATACCTTGTACCATCACCACATGCAAAAACAAATTGAAAATGGATCACAGACTTAAATGAAAAATATACAAATATAAAAATTTTAGAAGAAAACATAAGAGAAAAAGCGACCTTAGGTTAGGTAATGATTTCTTAGATATGACAACGAAAACATAATACATACACAGACTTAAATGAAAAATATACAAATATAAAAATTTTAGAAGAAAACATAAGAGAAAAAGTGACCTTAGGTTAGGTAATGATTTCTTAGATATGACAACGAAAACATAATACATAAAAGAAAAAATTTCATAAAATGGACATTATTAAAATTTAAAACTTCTTCTACTCCTCATGAAATCACTGTTATGAAAATGAAAAAAGAAGCCACAGCCTGGAAAAAAACTGTAAGATATATATCTGATAAAGAACTTGTATCCATAATATATAAAGACCAATCAAAACTCAAAAAGAGGAAAACAAAACGACCCACTTTAAAAAGCCTGTGGGGGAGGTGAGGCAAATGGGGAGATGATGATCAAAAGATACAAAGACTCAATTAGACAGAAAGAATAAGTTCTCTTTTTACTTTGAGATGTATTGTACAATGTGGTGAATACAGGAAATAATAATGTATTGTATATTTCAAAATCACCAAGAGAGTGTTTCAAATGTTCTCACCACAAAAAGTGAGTATTTGAGATGAATATGTTAATTAGCTTGATTTAATTATTCCACATTGTATTCATAAGTCATAGCACAACTTTGTAACCTGCAAATATATACAACTATAATTTGTCAATTTACAATTAAAAATTAAAACTGCAAAATTAAAGTAAAAAAATTAAAAATAAAATTGCAAAAGACTTGAATAGACATTTACCAAAGAAGATATCCAGATGGTATATAATAACATGAAAACATGATCTACATCATTAGTCATTAAAGAAATGCATATTAAAACCACAATGGGATAGGGCCGGCCTGTGGCTCACTCGGTAGAGTGCGGTGCTGATAACACCAAGGCCATGGGTTCGGATCCTATATAGGGATGGCCGGTTTGCTCACTGGCTGAGCGTGGTGCTGACAACACCAAGCCAAGGGTTGAGATCCCCTTACCGGTCATCTTTTTAAAAAAAAAAAAAAAAAAAAAAAAAAAACCACAATGGGATAACATTACATACCTATTAAGATGGCTAAAATTAATATGTCTGATCATACTAAGTTATAGGATGTAAAGGTATACATACACTGATGGCGAAAATATCAAATGGTATAACCACTTTGGAAAAAAGGGTTAGCTATTTCTTTAAGAAGTTAAATACATACCTATCATCTTATCCAGCTATTCCACTGATGGAACTTTCTCCAAGAGAAAAAATACCATATGCCTAAACAAAGAGTATATAAGAGCTGATACTTTTCTTTTAAGAGCCCAAATCTGGAAATAACCTAAATACTGACCAACAGATAAATGGCTAAACAAACTATAATATATCCATAGAATGTAATATTACTAAGCCAAAAAAGAAAAAGAAAAAGAATGAACTACTAATAATATGACACAACATGGATAAACCTCAAAATAATTATGCTAAGTGAAATAAACTAAATAAAAGATAATACACAGTATATGATTCCAATTTATATAAAACCCTAGAAATGCAACGTAATCCATAGTGGCAGAAAGCATATCACTGAATGTCTGATAGAGAAAGGTAGATGGGGAAGGGCAGGAGGGAGAGATTACCAAGGGGCAATAGGAATTATTACAGGTGATGGAATATATTCATTATCTTCACTGTGGTGGTTTCACGAGTGTATGTATATGTCAAAACTTTTCAAATATGTGTAGTTTTTAATATATATAGTTTATTATATGTAAATTATATCTCAAGAAATGTGTTGAAATAAAAAATTAAAACACAGGAAAAAAACCTTTATTATATGGGTTAGGCAAAAATTCCTTACATACAACACTCAAACAGAAAAAACATAGTTCATTATAAAACTGATAAAATGGGACTTCATTAAAATTTAAAACTTCAGCTCTTTGAAATACATTGATAGGGGCCGGCCGGTGGTGCACTGTTACAGTGCGCCGCTTGAGAGCACGGTGGCGCTCCTGCCGAGGGTTCGGATCCCACATACAGACCGGTTCCCGCTCACTGGCTGAGCGAGGTGTGGGCGCAGCACCGAGGGTTGCAATCCTGTTGCCGGTCCCAGTCCGGTACGGGCGCGACACTGAGGGTTGCGATCCGTTGCCGGACACGAAAAAAGACAAAAAAAAAAGAAAGAAATACATTGATAAAGAAAAAGACAAACCACAGATTGAAAGAAAAAATATTTGCAAATCTTATACCTAGTGAAGGACTTGTATCCAGATAGATTTTTTTTTTTTAAATCTCTAAACTGTATGATAAAAAAAAAAAACCCAAAAACCCAGTTTTAAAAATGGGCCAAAGATTTGAACAGATACATCACCAAGTAAGATATATAGATGGAAAATGAGCTCACGAAAAAATGCTCAATATTATAATTCATTAGAGAAATGAAAATTAAAACCACAATGAGATGCTGTTACACACTAGCCCAATGGCTAAAATTTAAAAGACTGACCCTACCTAGATTTGACCAGGATGTGGGGGCAATGGAACTCACATACACTAGATTTGACCTACCTAGATTTGACCAGGATGTGGGGGCAATGGAACTCACATACTTAATGGATTGTAAAATGGTACAATGTATTTGAAAAATACTTTGGCAGTTTTTTTAAAAAGTTAAATATATACATGTACATAGTTAAACAAGCCCTAGTCATTCAACTTCTAGGAATTTACCAAAGAGAAATAAAATCATATCATGTAGCCACACAAAGACTTGACACAATGTTCACAGCAATTTTATTTATAAAAGCCAAAAAATGGTAACAAACCAAATATTCATCAACAGGTGAATGGATAATAAGATTGTGGTATATACATACAATGAAATAATACACTATTTATTGCTGAGTGGTATTCATCCATGCAATAACAAAGATGGATCTCAAAGCAATTCTGCTGAGTGAAAGAACCCAGATAAAAAAGAGTACATGTTGTATGACTGCATTTATATAAAATGAGCCAGAAAACTCAAACTGATCTTGTATTAGTTTCATAGGGCTACTATGACAAATCACCACAAACTTGGTAGCTTAAAACAGAAATTTATTCTGTCACAGTTCTAAAAGCCATAAATCCAAAATGAAGGTGTTTGGTGGGGTTGGTTTACTCTGGAGGCTCTAAAAGAGAATCTATTCCACCTCTCACCTATATTCTGGTGGCTGCCAGCGATACTTGGCATTCTGGCTTATAGATGTGTCGCTCCAATCTATATCTCTATCATATCACCTTTATGTTTGCTCTCCTTCTCTTCTGTTATAAGGACACTTGTCTTTGGATTTAGGGCCTACCCTAATCCAAAATAATCTCATCTTGAGATCCTTACCTTGGTTACATCTGCAAAGACCCTTTTTTCCAAATAAGGTCACATTCACAGGTAACAGGTTAGACATATCTTGGGGGGAGCCATCATTCAACTCTACAAATCTCCAGTGACAAGGAGCAAATCATTTGTTGTCTGAGGATGGGGAGGAATTAGAAGAAAGGATTACAAAGGGACATGAGAAAACTTTTGAAGTGATGGGTATGTCCATTATCTTGACTGTGGTAGTGACTTCATAGATATAAACATATATTAAAAGTTATCAAACTTTTTAGATAAGAACAACATCACTTCCCATATCTGAGTCTCGAAACACAACCATCAAATCATACTTCCCTAAGTAAGTGATCTTAAATTCCAAGCAAGATAGAAGGAATAGGGTTTTAAAAATGTGGAATTGAGAAAGAATAGCAAAACAACTGTAAATGTAATGAATGACAAAGGCTAAGAAAGAACAAGTTCTGCTAACCCAGAAGAGAAGAAAGGTAAATCAGACAGCTTAAAATTAGTTCCCTGAACAAAGCCTTCTATATAGATCCTCACTAAATACTGGTGGAGTAAGTCAATGAATCAGTGAAGCGCTAATTCACTCTAACACCTGTGTATCAAGTAGTATTTAGAGACTTAGGGCAGTTTGGTTGCTGTGTCAGAAAAGTAAGCAGCACAGAACCTCAATGAAGGATTCAAAAGCAAATGGTAATAGGTAACTTTTTAAAGAGGGTTGTTCCAGTTTAGCAAACCAGATTTTCCATAGTAACATTCGCACACATATAGTCAAATAAATTAATGTTTCCACCTTAATTCTCATTTGCTAAGAACAAAATTTTACCTGGCAATGACTAAAGGGGGAGGAAAGGTTAGGAGGAGAAGTAAGAAAAAGAAAGAAGTAGAAACCCTCAAAGGCTGGTCCCTTCCAAGACTCTTATAATTCCTACAATTTGGTGATGCACTGGAAAATATGCTGAAACACAAAAATTCCTGCCATATTGTTTAGAAACCACTAAATTAAACACATATGCAAAACCCATTTTTTTCCATTCCACGGAAAGCTCCAAGTTAAAAAAACATAAAAAAGCAAATAGGTATAGATTCATCTATGAATAAATCTTACAATGTTATTATATGGAAAATATATCACATGTTAAAGAACTGAAAAACAATCCTTGAGAAAGATCAAACATCCTCTTTAATGAGGGAGATTTACTAAGCAACATCCATTTGTTCCAGTGTATCAAGTTTAATTCACATGACTAGCAGCCTGATTTGGCAGTCTCAATGCATAAGACAAATAATTCATAAAAGTTTGACAATATTATTTTTAGTTTGCATGCTTCCTGGATTGAGCCCATAAATGCTTCTACTTTATGCTACTCCAGGGACTCCATTCAGACACAAACACATTTGTTAGCCATTGTGAGGCTGACGGAGGCACTCAGTGCACACACTATTATATTCTGAGAATCCAGATTTATACATCTCATTTGGGGAGACATTTAGGACACAACAATTAAAAAATGATTGAGGTTGCTTCTAAATGGAGTTGACAAAGTGTGACATTGTAATTGAGACTACAAAACATTATTGCCAGAAGTCCGTATCTAATACAATAAGTGGTTATGGTTATCAATGATCACGAACTGATAAGCTTAACAATTTATTTGATCTCTCTTTAGTAACACTTTCCTAAAACAATGTTTGAGAAAAGTCAACTAAAACATCTTGTTAAATATTTTTATTTTCAATGAGAGAGAAATATATCTAAAATTAGAACTTAACACAAACATCTGAATCAATTGTTTCCCAACTACTTCCAAACAAAATATTTCAAATTCCACACAAGATTCTGCAAACCCATAAGTACAAGCTTTAATCCTGACACTGAATTTGGATCATCTCCATGGAGGAAATCCAAGAACCAGATGTGAATTTATTCTTCCAGATGTATTTTATAAGTACGAGGAAAAAATACAACATTTCTTAACTGCCTTTATTTGAGTCCACTTAAAAATACACTACATAGAAATAGCAAAAAGGAAATTCTACAAATCTTAAGTCTTCCACTACTCTCATGGAGTCATTTATTGAATTATTACTAAAGTAACCAAACCAAATCACTCAAATCACAGAAGCAGTGTTTCTTTTCCAATACTATAAAGACCCAGAAATGGATCATTTTACATTCACACAAATTTATTTAATGGACAAATTTAGTGTTGTGCCAACTTTTCAGCTTTGCTATGAACTCCTCTCTGGAAATAAGTAACTGGTTGGATTTTAAAAACAAATAAATTAAATACAAAAATTTATCTTAAGTGCTCTGTTACAGATATTTTCTTTTCACCATTAAAAAATTCTATCAAGGACAAAGTCTGTTTATTTAAGAGAAAACCTGTTATAAGTTTTATTTAAACTTCAGATTTTAATTTGAATGACATAAAAGTTACTCTGAATTGAAGAAAGCTGAAGTTCCTAATTTCAAGAACCAAAGTATGAATGAGACTAGCAATGAATTAAAATGTCACATTCCATACATGATAAGATTGAACCCTTGATTTCTAAAACACATCTGGCTTTTCCATTACTTAAACTCATGAAAGAAAAACAAAAAAGACTTTAGAGTAAATCTGACATTTACCATCAGATAAAGATAACTGCAACCTTTAAGAAGTCATTTAGCAAACACATCTTTGGGGAAAATAAAATTTGTAGAGTTCAAGAAAGAGAACACACAAGCAAAAAGAGTAAAGAGAAGAGGTACGATTATGGAAAGCAAAATCATTTAATTCTGACATTAGCTCTTTAAATAAAGTATTTTAAAAAAAGAATAAGAAAATGCTGCTTATTAAAACAAAAACCTACTAAGTTTTTGAAAACAGAATAAAGAATGAATAGAAAAGTGCATTAAATTTGTGGACTTATGGTAGAGAACAAAAAAGAAGAATTTTAATCTTTTCCTCCACCAAGTTTTTTTTTTTAAAGTAACAAAGCACTGTTACATCTGATAGAGATTATTCTCTAATAATAACATACATGTTTAAAAATAGCACACTTCTTAAGTCTTACATATTTTTATTTAAACCTCATAAGATAAATATTTGCAGAGAACAAATCATAAAATATAAAAATATAAACAAACTTGTTTATATATTATTTCTCTATAGGAATTATGATAGGTCGAATAAGAAAATAGAATACAGTAATGAAAGATTTCTAAATATTTAAAAAATATTACTACATTTATTTTACAGTCAAATATTTATTGAGACCCTCCCACATGCCAGGTACTCTTCTAAATGCTAACGATGCAGTTGGCAAATAAGAAAAACATGATCCTTGCCCTTGTGAATGTTACATTCTAGTGGGACAGTGAGACATAAATTAGGTAGACATGTAATAAGTGCTACTCAGAAAAATCATTCAATTTCTCATTTTCTGGAACATTTCATATAAAAGGAGAATTACTAACAGAAGTTTTGATAAAATTCCCAAGTGAAATGTCTGGGACTGGTGTTTCTCCTACATGTAGTTTTTAAAAAACTAAGTCCATTTCTTTAATTGTTAGAGGTCTTTTCAGATTTTCCAATTCATTTTACATTTCTCTAGAAAACTAGAAATTCAAAATTTTATCCAAAATGTTAAATATTTAAATAAGTGTTTTAAAATATATTTTTGGATAAACCTGTTCAAAGTTGCTGTTATTATTTTTAAAATCTCAATATGTGCCTTTTGCATTCCTAATATTGTCAGTGTGTACTTTTCTTTCTTGATCAATGTTGTTGGGGGATTGCCCAACTTCAAATACTGGCTCCATCATTTACTAGTTATCGTATTCAATAAGTTATTCAATTTCTCTGGGCTTCAGTGTCGTCAGTTTTGAAGTAGGAATAAAAATAGTACTTCCCCCCCAAAAGATTATTAAAGGAATTAAATGAGATAATATGTGTAAAGTACTTAGAACATGCTTGGCACATAGTAAGTGCTCAACAAATGTTAGCTATTATTTTTAAATGTAGGTTTATTTTTATGCATCTTGTTGGAACTCTGCATGCATCTTCAATCTAAGACCCCATTTTTTTTTAATTTTGGAAGATTTATAGCCTTTACCTTCCTTTCAGTTATTATTTCTTACTCCTTCTCTCTATTGGGTTCTAAAACTCCTATTAGACATTAAGTTGGGCCATTTATTCTGTCTTCCATGTTCTTAACATCTTTTTTTTTTTTTCTTGTCTTTATATCTCTCTGCTGTTTTCTGGGTGACACCCTCAAACCCCTCTTCAAATTAATTAATACTCTCTTCAAATGATTATATAATATTATAGCAAGAATTATGTAATGGCACATAGAAAAAACACAAAAGTTTGTTGAATGAAAACCAATGACATTTTAATTTCAATTATTGCATCTTTTCATTTCTAAGTGTTGTTTGATCTCTTTCAAATCTTCCTGTTACTTTCATATTGCTCAGGATTTCTATTATGGTTTCTATTCCTCCTTTTATTGATAGTCATTTTAAACTAATTTATTTTATAGTCTCCTTAAGGCTTTTCTGTTATCCCCAGTTCTCATGTTTATTCTCTTGTTTGCTGTGTCTGCTCATTGTCCTATATGATGGTTTGTTTTCTCCTGTGGCTTATAATGTCCATAATTTTCAGCAGAAGTTGTTTTATTCTGTGGGAGCCTGTGTGCCTGGATCTATGGAAACACACCTACAGGACAGGTGCATTTGTGCATTTGCTTCTGTCATGCTCGAAGGGATTTCATTGGTCCCAGACTAGGGAGATGGGGAAGAGGTTCATCTGCACACTTAAGTTTGTACAAACTATTTACATACACATAATTTTTTGTTTATTTTACACTATTTCTAATTATGATATAAATGACTTCATCATTGTTAAAGAAATTCCTGACTTCAGTGAGAAATTTAATATTCTTTTAGATGTTTTTCTCTGAACAATATTTTCAAATCATACCAGATATGTTATTATTATCCCAAGTACCAGCAGTTCTAATCTTTTCTATAAATCACCTTTTAAACAAAGGACTGCAATATATTGCTCTGTGTTTTTAGAAGTAATAGTGATAATAACAACATTAAATACATTTGGGTAACATGTTAAGAGTTTACATAATCCTTTAAGTAAAATTAAAAAGCCGTATCTTTTCATTTGTTCCTCACAACTATCCTGGGAAGAAAGATAAGGCATGGTTTACTATCCCCATTTTAGACATAAAGATCTGAGATCCAAAGTTGTTGGCTCATGTGCCAACGGAGATATACTATATTCTCACTTACTATTCACTAGGAGTACACGTATCTGATCTTCTCTTATTGGTAATTATTCTTTGTTTCCTGCTAATTTGGGATTTTATTTTTTTTAATTTTTTTAAAATTTGTTATTTTTTTTTTCCTTTTTGTCTTTTTTTGTGTCCGGCAATGGATCGCAACCCTCAGTGTCGCGCCCGTACTGGACCGGGACCGGCAACGGGATCGCAACCCTCGGTGTTGCGCCCGCACCTCGCTCAGCCAGTGAGCGGGAACCGGTCTGTATGTGGGATCCGAACCCTTGGCGAGAGCGCCGCCGCGCTCCCAAGCGGCGCACTGTAGCAGTGCGCCACCGGGCCGGCCCCTAATTTTGGATTTTAAATCCTGCAATTCTTTCCACTTAACTTACTGCTTCAATTATTAGCATATAATACTAATTCAGACTCCTAACCTACTAGACACATAATATTGCTCTAGGCATTATGAAAACACCATATTACCTAAATTCTAAGACATATTTTGCACTTCAATGTTTCTACAATTAGAATGGATCTTCCAAATAATGTCAAAAGAAACCTCTGGTAATCACTCAGAAAGGTAAGTTATAACATCACTACAAACAAAATTGTGCACATAAAATATCTGTTCACCTGAATAGCACTTCGGTTGAGGTATTTGCGTGTAAACTGCCAAATGTGATTGAATCTAATTCATTTAATCCCTCATTATCTGCTAAATTTTTAAAAAAGACTATACCGTGATACTGCTCTGAAACAGAAAGTAGGAGTACACATAAAGTTGACTATCACATACCAGGTAGGGCAATTAAACACAGTGGAAAATGAAATCTTTTAAGAACTGGTTGCTGAATTATGTTGCTCATTTTTTCTCCACTTCTCCACTGGGCTCTCTGCTTCGGTCAACTCTTAAAGCAAGTCCCCATCTTTCTTACAAACCTGCCTTGGTCCATTCACTTCCTGCATCCTCTTCATCCTAGCAAAAAAATCCTACCCACCCTTCAGGCCCAATTCAAGTCTTAATCGACTTCATTTTGAGCTGCTTTTGTAGCTGAGAGACACTATCACATAAATTACCAATAGCACTTATCTATTTATTTGTTTCTAAACTATTACTTTTTCCTAACTTAGACCTTTTTTTTTTTTTTGGCAGCTGGCTGGTACGGGGATCCGAACCTTTGACTTTACTGTTATAACCCTGTGCTCTAACCAACTTAGCTAACCAGCCAACCCCCGAACTTAGATCTTAAAAGCCTTGAGAATATGGAAAACATTATCCATCCTTTCTTTTCTTCATTAGAGGAGGAAAATTCTATTACAAAGAAAAGAGGGGCTTTAAAGATAGGAAATTAAATTTCAGAGAAATTAAATGAAATGTCCAGATCAAAGAGTTAATTACCCAGTTTAGTGATCTTTAACAGTCAAAAATCTAGTTTAGTGATCTTTATCCTTCATAGTATTTGACACATAACTGAAATGTCCAGATCAAAGAGTTAATTACCCAGTTTAGTGATCTTTAACAGTCAAAAATCTAATTTAGTGATCTTTATCCTTCATAGTATTTGACACATAATGTAAGGAGCAAAACAAAAGGTATGTATCAAACAAAAGATATCAAACCTTTTCAGTTTAATACAAAAATTAAAATCACAAACAGGGCCCATTACACAGTTCTGTTTCTTGCATGTCAACCCACTGACATTCCTCTTTCCCAGTTAAGACTGAAAGTTTATGAACCCTGAAGTGAAGTTCTAATACAAATTAGGTGTGATTATTGGGAGTGGGGAGTGAGGGGGCGGAGATTAGTTATAGATTGGCTTAGTGACACAAAGATGTATTTGAACTTGGTAAAGCAGCCTTAAGAGTTCCTCTTGGGTGCTATTTACACATTTTTTTTTTCTGATTATAGCCATGCGATATGATTCCATTTGGGATTTCAAGTAAAGCTGGAATGCTGTATTCCCTAAAGAATGAATAGTGTTTAGTTTAAAAAAAAAGGAATGTGATACTTCTGGTCAAAAGTTCTCTTTCTGGAATTCATGATAAATGAAAAGAATTTTGGCAGTTTTTATATCATTCTGCATCTCACAAGCAACGTGCAATTCCTCATGTCACTACAGCTTGGTTATTCACTGAAATAACTGATCTGATTACAAAACAAGTTAAAGAAACAAACAAAGCCTCCTTCAGTTCCTGCCTTGATTCATTACTAGAATTCACCTTTCCTTTCACCTCACCCACAGTCCCAGATACTGAATGCCAAATGTTGGTCTCACTTTAAGACAGGACATTAGAGAATTTAAACATCAGCAAATTGAGTTCAGCTAACCTTACTCACTGACTGATGACTCTATTCCTATTTGTACATTTTTAAAGAAATACTTATGTCCTTCCCGGAAGTTCTTTCTGCATTCCAGATTACGACAGGGACTGAAGTACAACAAAGAAAAAAATGCAAAAAGTCAAGTGTCAGACAAGAATTATAAGCTTACACACACGTAGGTAAGTTTGGGTCAAATTCCCATTCACCAAGATATTAAACTTTAAAAAAATTATAAAGAAATATTATCTAATTTAGCCCAACAAAACTTAATTCTGGCTTAGTATCAAACCTTAAAATGTGATCAGAAAGTGTACATTTCTAACGTATGTTAGAAATATGAGATAGCATTTACAAAGAAGTTTTTAAAATTCTGTAATAATATTTGGTTGTACCATATATACTATCATTCTAATGTCATATGATAATCAGATATAAGAAATGTTACCATCAATTTTTCACCTACCATTTTAGAAGAGAGACTAAATATATCTTCTTTCCCCAAAATCAGAGATGATATGATTGAACAAGTTAAAGTTTATTTTTAAAAATTCCCTAAAGGAGTTTCAAAAAACATAAACAATTTAAAAAGTTTTTAAATAGTTACATACTCTATATCTTAATTAACCAGAGTTCATTTAACAAATGACTATTGTCTTTACCTCTACTCTTCATTACTGCTGGAGCACCCCCCAAAAACCAAAGCCAAACCAAAACAAAAACAAAAACAAAAAACCCATCTTCCTCTGTTAAGTCACATCTGCAGGAAAAAGGCTACTAAAAAAAGAACAGTCTGCTATTCCAGATTCATATCCTGCTAGTAGAGATTTTGCAATGCTTAGGGCTGAACAATGTTTTAAAGAAATAGTTTTATATGCTCATATATTTAAGGTAAATTCCAGACTCAGAAAATTAAAATAGTAGTTGTATAATTAATATATATTATTGAATAAATCTGCCACCTTTGTTTAAGTCTCTGGCTTTTACTATATTTTCTAAAACCTATACTTATATAACAAAAATTTCCTCAGTACTCCCTGTTCCTTTGTCTTTTGCACTGAATATATTTACCACTTATGAGTCTCCTCTGTAAATGCTAGTATAAAGAACAAACTAGAAACAAATTTCATTTAGAAAAATCTAGAAAGTAAGAATTTGGGTATACATACAGACAAAAACAATGGAGGCATAAGCAACAACCACAATTCTTGTTGAACTGCACTTCAGCTTTCAAATAAAGCAAAAGTTTACATTAAATAATTTTATCTAACTGTACATATGCCACTGCAAAGTTAAAAGCAGATTAAAAAATAACCAAGTGATGTGCTGTTATCTTGCATACAACGATGAAAACCATTTATAAAAGAAGCTGATACATTTGTTTTCGCAAATTTCTTCAACTTTTTATTAAAAGAATTCTCTGACTTCAACACTAAATTAATAAATGATTGCTTAGAGTTTAACAGTATGTAAATCAAAGAATATTTAATCTCCTGGAATAAAATTATTTATAGGATCACACAAAATCACATACCTAGTAGCTTGCCTTACAATTCCTTGTGTTCTTATTTCAGTGTTCCCAACCCTGACTGTGCTGCAGAATCACCTGGGAAGCTTTTTAAATTTTTCAATTCCAGGACTCCAACTCAAATCACATAAATCAGAATATCTCGGCAGTTAGGCCTCAGTTTCAATAGTTTTAAAATTTTTAATTGTGGTAAAAACACATAAAAAATTTATCATCATAACCATTTTTAAGCAACAGTCCAATAAGATTAACTATATTCACATTGTTGTGCAAAAGATCTCTAGAACCTTTTTGTCTTGCAAAACTGAAATTCTATACCCACTGAGCACCAACTCCCCATTTCCCCCTCCCCCTGGTCTCTAGTAACCCCATTCTACTTTCAATGAGATTAACTACTTTACATACCTCTTACAAGTGGAATCATTCTGTATTTGTCTTTTTTGTGACTGGCTTATTTCACTTAGCATGATGGTCTCAAGGTTTGTCCATATTGTAGCATGTGACAGGATTTCCTTTTTTTAAAGGCTGGATAATATTTCATTGTATGTATCTACGGGTTGAATAGCCCTTATCCAAAATGCTTGGGATCAGAAGTGTTTCAGATTAGGGGCTGGGTTTTGTTTTATTTTTTTATTTTTTTGGAATATTTGCAGATACTTAACAGTTGAGCATGCCTAATGCAAAAATCTGAAATTAGAAATACTCCTTTCAGAGTCATGTCAGCATTCAAAAAATTTGGGATTTTGGAGCATTTAGGATTTCAAATTTTCAGGAAAGAGATGCTCAAACTGTACCATATTTTCTTTATCCATTCATCTACTGATGAACATTTGGGCTGCTTTCACTTCTTGTGCCATCCTCCGTAACACCTGTTATTATTTTTTTTTTCTTTGTGGTAGTAGCTCTCCTAATGAGTGTGAGGTGTTATCTCACTGTGGTTTTGACTTGCATTTCTCTAATGATTAGTAATTTTAGGCAACAACCAAGTAATAACATCCAGTCAGAGATATGCAATCAGCAGTCGTAAGAGAAAATAATCATGCACAGAGAGGTAATGGTGAAATACAATTAGATAATAGACAAAACTTTCAGATAAGACTGGTTTGCTTCTTCCATCTCAGACTCAGCCTGCTTCCTTCTTCAAAATCACCACAGTCTCTCTTTTTTTTCTATATTTTTGCAAACCAATTTTGTTAACAGAATTCTGTTCTTAAGGATTTAATATTAATTTGGAAATGTTTCTGATTTCTCCCAGGGACACTTACATATAAAGCCTTAACATTGTTTGATAAGGATAGGTTCCCTGCCCCCTTCTCCCCATACCCGCCACTACCTCCACAACCCTCCCCCATCCCCAACCCCTGCCCCCAAGGTAATGAGGACGGGGAGAAAGCTTTAAGCCTTAGCTAAAAGGCAGAGATATGCAGGGCTGGGACTCTCCCAGACAACTTTATTTTATTTTTTAATATTTATCTTTTATTATTATGAATATTCATGAAATACAAATTACCAGAAATTGCAATTGTCCCCCAACCACCCTCCCTCTCTCCCTCTTCCCCCCATTCCGCTTTGCAGCCCTAGGAATGTTCCCTCCCTCTGTAAGACCACCGCACTACTTTCCTTCCTTCCTTTCTCTCTTGGCTCCCACATATGAGTGAGCACATGTGGTATTTATCCCTCTGTGTTTTACTTATTTCACTCAACATAAGTTTCTCAAGGTTCATCCATGTTGTTGCAAATGGGAGTATTTCATTCTTTCTTATGGCAGAGTAGTATCCCATGGTGTATATATACCACATTTTCCTTATCTAATCATCCATCGATGGACATTTAGGCTGGTTCCATATCTTGGCTATTGTAAATAGAGCTGCAATGAACATGGGAGTGCAGGTATCCCTTCAACATGATGATTTCCATTCCTCTGGGTATATACCCAGAAGAGGGACTTCCCAGCCAATTTTAAAGATGACTAATAGTTGATCCCCTATTTCACCTAACGCTGACCATTTTTAGAAACAAAAACAACCAACACTGCTAAAAGAATATGCTTTCATACAAGCCATGTAATTAATTACTTGGAGACCGATCTGTAAAATAAACTATATTTCTATGGATTGTAGAGTGTGGAGACAGAATTCTGAGCATGCCCTGATAATCTGCTTAATATTTGAATCACAAGAATTTTCCAACATTTCACTTGTTCAACACCTTCAATTGTGAACATACAAATAAGATTCTAAAAGTAGGCCAAACAAGCAAACCATAAAGGAATAAAATGAGATACACAATATTTATTAAAAGGCACTTTATTTTCCTAATAGGAGAATCCTTTGAACTTTCACTGAGTCATTAGATACAATCAGTTTACACATGACTCTAGCAAATTCAATTAAGTGATTTTCCAATTTATAACAAATGTATTTACATTGGGGGTGAAGATGGAGACACAGAAATCACAACAAGCACAGTAGTCTAGGTCAGCCCTTCATCATACCTGCACACTTAAATATTACTTGCAAGCACCACTTATTACAGTAGATTACAAGAATTGATACTCGTATTGAGTAGCCTTAGTCATTAAAAAAAGGTTAAATTATATCATCAGTAGGCACTCTTAGAAATGTGCATGGCTTTTGCAGTTACACACACACACACACACACACGCACACACGCACACACACACCCACCATGTCTACATCTTTCTTTTGCTTTTTGCCAGCAGCTCCTCAAACTTTGACTCTTTTCATGAGCCACCACATAAGAAGCTCAGTACTTTGGCTTAAGGTAAAAATCTTCCTTGCCCCACTAACATAAACAAGTTTTACTATATTATTCAGACCTAGCTATAAATATATACATATAATGGTTTTTTAAATAAAAATTTGTATCTCCAAGTGAATCTTGGAGAGCTTTCCACATATACCTATCTCATTCTTCTCCACCTCTGAAACACTTAACCCCAAGACTATTGACAAGGTTTTCGGTATTTTGCTATTACAAGAAATACCAATCAACATGCTTGTAACAAATTAGAACCTCACCATTAAAGTGAATACGCCCACACAGTTACCAACGCATAGTTATAGACATTTTAAAGTTCGGCCAATCTGATAGCCAAAATCTTCATTCACTCTTATTTTAATTTGTCTTCTAAAAATTATGACTGACATTGGAGGCAGCTGCTCATGGTTTTTGGCAGTGTGTATTCTTCTTCAATGAACTGATAATTTGTACTCTATTTTTTTCTTTTGTGTTTTACTATTAATTTTCAGGTGTTTTTTGATTGAGGTAATTGACTTTTTGTTTAGGATACTAGCATTATATTAATAAAATTTATCCAGAACTTCGAAAGGAAAAGAGAGTATAGCATATCCTTTCAATGGTACACTGGGGAACTGTTTTAAAAAGCCCACCCAAATATTATTTAATCCTTGAGGAGAATATACCTGTGTTTAACCTTCCTATTTACTACTTGATTAGAGCCCAGACACTTTGAAGTTCCATGTAGCTTGTACATTTCTGTCCTGGAGAAAACATAAACCCAAAGGTTATGATTTTATAATTTTATTGGATATTTACCAGATGTGTATCTAATCAATCTCATTCATAAGGTATCGTTTTTAAAATACCTCTCCAGATGGACTATCAAGTCTCTGTTCTTCAAACGTTCTGATATTTAGCTTTATTATCTTCCTGGTTCCGTGCATTCATTAGAAGGCTGAATGAGTTTTTGACATATATTCATTCTATATTTGTATGAGAATTGTGTTTCTAATGTTTGAAAAATAATACATTAACAAAAGCACTTAATTTATTTGTAGATAGATCTATCAATTTTTTTCCCTTTAAGGCTTCTAGGCTTTCTCATTAACTGAGGGAGGCCTCCTCCTTCTCTGCATTGTAAAAACAAACAAAAAATGTATAATATTCTCTTATATATATTTTCCACATATTTTTAAAAAAATTTGCTTAGGAGGGAAAAAAATGGCGACGGGTCTGGAGCGCCCGCGTCAGGAAACAGCGCGATCCTGAGA
>NW_007727415.1:416583-418842 GCF_000696425.1 Galeopterus variegatus | reverse complement strand
CCTGCCCCTGCAAAAGCCATGAATTCCACTCTACTGTACATATTCCACCTACCAGCTATGCATCTCAGGGAATAAACGTGGTGGCAGACTGACTAACTTCCAGGGTACGGTGACTCTGCACTTTTTTCCCGCCTGCCCTGTCCTCACCCCTCGTTCTGGGTAGCAGTGTGTCAACTCCCTATTGGATAAGAGCTCCCCCGCCCCTGGTACCTTATAAAAACCCCTGCTTGCTGTAATAAACAGAGTTCCGGCTTTGACCGCTCTCCTGGCTCGGTGTTCTTTCTTTGTCCCCGGGGCCGAAGCGCAGAGGGGATCGGGCCTGCGACACTCATCATCCCGCTCAGCCCCACAAGAGGTTACTGCCGGCTGGTCCGGGGTCCCTTCCCGCCCTGTGTTGTTGGTCCCCGGTGGCGAGGAACCAACAGTGTTCTGTTCATCAAATGTCAAAATTAAGAGAATGAGAAGGTAAGAAGAGAATAGAATACATTTGCAATATATATAACCAACATAACAATGGTTGGAAGAATCTGGGCAGAACAGTTACAGATAAATAAGATAAAGGCAGATAACCAAATAGAAAAATGTATGAGACTGAATGGGCATATCCAAAATACTTACTTTCATATTGAAAATAATCACACATAGATTTAGGGTTTAGAATTATGATTATGATTTACTTCAGATTAAAAATTCTGACATAATTTAAGGTAAAAGTTGCTTCCATATCTTGGCTATTATAAATAGAGCTGTGATGAACATTAAAGTGCAGGAATCCCTTCAATATGATGATTTCCATTTCTTTGGGTATATACCCAGTAGTGGGATTGCTGGACCATATGATAGTTCCATCTATAGTTGCCTGAGGAAGCTCCATACTTTTTTTCCATAACTGCTGTACTAAATTACCGTCCCACTAATAGTTTAGAATGGTTCCCCTTTTTCTATATCTTGTCAGCATTTGTTATTCTCTTTTTGATAATAGCCAATCTAACTCGGGTGAGATGATATCTCAATATGGTTTTGATTTGCATTTCCCTGATGGTTAGAGATGTTCAGCATTTTTTTCATGTACTTGTTGACCATTTGTATGTCCTTTGAGAAATGTTTATTCAGCTCCTTTGCCCATTTTGTAATAGAATTATTTGTCTTTTACTGTAAAGTTGTTTGAGTTCCTTGTATATTCTGGATATTAATCGCTTGTTGGATGTGTAGTTTGCAAATATTTTCTCCCATTCTGTACGTTTCCTTTTCAATATGTTGATTGTTTCCTTTGCTAGGCAGAAGATTTTTAGTTTGATATAATCCCATTTGTTTATTTTTTTCTTTTTGTTGCTTTTTCTTCTGGGGTCTTATTCATAAAGTCTTTGCCCAGTTGTACCTCTTGAAGTGTTTCTCCTATATTTTTTTCTAGGAATTTTATAGTTTTGAGACTTATACTTAAGTCTTTAACCCATTGGGAATTGACTTTGATATATGGTGAGATTTATGGGTCCAGTTTCATTCTTGTACAATTAAATATCCAGTTTTCCAGCATCATTTACTGAAGAGGCTATCCTTTCCCCAGTATATGTTCTTGGTGCCTTTGTTGAAAATTGTTTGTAGGTACATGGGTTGATTTCTGGGTTTGCTATTCTGTTCCTTTCATCCATGTCTTTTTTTTTTCTTTTTTTCCTATGCCAGTTAGTTACTGTTTTGGTTACTATAGCTTTGTAGTATAGTTTGAAGTCAGGTACTGTAATGTCTACAGTTTTATTTATTTATTTTTTTGCTCAGGATTTGTTTGGCTATTCAGGGTTTTTTGTTGTTGTTGTTGTTGTTCCATATGCAAGCTAGGATTGTTTTTTGTATTTCTGTGAAGAATGTTACTAGTATTTTGATGGGGGTTGCATTGAATCTGTACATTGAATATGTAGACCACTTTGGATAGTATGGACATTTTGACAATGTTAATTCTTCCAATCTAGAACAAGGAATGTCTTTCCATGTTTTGGTGTCCTTTTTAATTTCTTTCAGCACAGTTTTGTAGTTCTCATTGTAGAGATCTTTCACCTCTTTGTTTAAATTAATTCCTAGGTATTTTATTATTTTGTTAACTATTGTAAATGGGCTTACTTTCTTGATTTATTTTTCTGCCTATTCACTGTTGGTTTATAAATATGCTACTAAATTTTGTGTATTGATTTTGTACCCTGAAAGTTTACTGAATTCGTTTATGGGCTTTTGGATTTTTTTTTTTTTTTTTTTTTTTTTTTTTTGGTA
>NW_007727415.1:414470-415603 GCF_000696425.1 Galeopterus variegatus | reverse complement strand
GGTTTTTTTTTTTTTTTTTTTTTTTTTTTTTTGGTAGAGGTTATGGGTTTTTCTATATATAGGATCATGTCATCCACAAACAGTGACAATATCAGCCTTGGCATTGCTAAATTCTATCTTATAAATTAGAGTACTTTTTCTTTTTTTGTCTATACTTGGGCATATAATTACTGTATATGTCCACTGAATTCTGATATTAAGAATTGTGTATCTCATTTATTTGTTATTGTTAATCCATTTTGTTTGGGTTTTACCAGTCTTATAATATTTTTAATAAATATTGCTTTTGTTTTATTTGTTGTTTTTATTCTCTATTGACTTTCTGTTTTATATTTTACTGTTTCCCAACTTTGTTATTAGTGCCCTTTCACCACTTCTTTGAGATTAGTTCACTTTTTTTTTAAGGTTAAAGTATAGAGTATTTGGTTCAGATTTCCTTTTTTTATACGCACTTAAAGTTATAAATTTCCTAAAGCGCTATTTTAGAAGCATCCCGCAAACTTTGCGCACGTGTGTTTTCACTTTCACAAACCTTAAATATTTGCTAAATTCTCACATTTATTTTAAAATGTGTTGTTTAACTTTTGAGTACATTGTTATTGATTTCAAGATTAATTTAAATGTTGTTAAAGATCACTCTTTATAATTTTACTCTTGTGAAATATTTTTAAGTTTCATGGCTCAGCTTATAGTTTATCTTGGTGTGCACTTTAAAAAGAATATGTATTAATCATCCTGAATGGGGAAAAGCTGAAAGCTTTTCCTTTAAGAACAGGAACTAGACAAGGATGCCCACTCTCACCACTCCTATTCAACATAGTGTTGGAAGTACTAGCCAGAGCAATCAGAGAAGAGAAGGCAATAAAGGGCATTCAGATTAGAAAAGATGAAGTCAAACTGTCCCTGTTTGCAAATGACATGATCCTATATATCAAACAGCCTATAGCCTCTACAAATAAAAACTCTTGGAGTTGATAAATGATTTCAGCAAAGTTGCAGGATATAAAATCAACACAAAAAAATCAGTAGCATTTCTATCCTTCACCAGTGAACGTGCTGAAAAGGAATTTGAGAAAACTAGCCCATTTACAATAGCCACCAAAAAAATAAAATACCTAGGAATTGAGCTAACC
>NW_007727415.1:410908-413320 GCF_000696425.1 Galeopterus variegatus | reverse complement strand
AGTATATCTACACAATGGAATACTATTCAGCTATAAAAACGAATGAAATACTGCCATTTGCAACAACATGGATGGACCTTGAGAGAATTATATTAAGTGAAACAAGTCAGGCACAGAAAGAGAAATACCACATGTTCTTACTTATTGGTGGGAGCTAAAAATAAATAAATAAATTCACACAGACACACACACACAAAAACCGGGGGTGGGGGGTGGGAAGAAGATATAACAACTACAATTCCTTGAAGTTGATACGACAAGCAAACAGAAAGGACATTGTTGGGTGGGAGGGAGGAGAGGGAGGAGGAAGGGTGGTTTTGGTAATGGGCCACAATAATCAACCACATTGTATTTTGACAAAATAAAATTAAAAAAAAAAAAAAGAGAGAATATGTGTTACACTGTGCTGTCTTCCTCAGCTCTGTTGTTTAGAACGTGGAGTTGATAATGCCAGGGTCCAGGGTTCAGACCATGTTACCTGCCAGCCATCATAAAAAAATAATATGCATTACACTATTTGTGTGTTTTTGGGTAGAGTGTCCTATAAATATGCATTAGGTCAAGCCATTTTTGGCATTTTCTTTCTTTCTTCTTTTTTTTAATTAAAAAAAATAAATTATAGAGGAATATTAATGTTTCCACCTACACTTGTATGTGTATATACATTTTTTCTTGTTTTATTCATTTTTGCTTCATATATTTTGAAGCTCTCATATTAAGTACATACATATTTTGGAATTTTAGGTTTAGTGAAGGAAATGGGTTCATAATTATTATGCAAGGTCTCCATTTTACCACAGTAATATTACTCATTCTGGTACATAGGTTTTCTGGTATCAATATATTCACACCAGTTCTGATAATTTTAGTATCTGAGTACCATATTTATCATTATTTTTACATCTAACCTATCTATATTCTCACATATTTATTCAAAGTGGGTTTCTAATAGAATGCAATTGTCTGTTTTTGCTATTTTTTCTTTTTCTGCTTTTTTGAGGTGATATTTTAATTTATTTTCATTCTTGTCTTATTAGTTACACATTTAAAATTTAAATGTTTATCAGTCGCTATAGAACATGCAATATTAATTATTCTGTGTACCTCCAATTATTATTCTATCATTTCAAAATAGTGTTAAGAATCGTAAAGTATACTTTCATAGTCTTCCTCCAATTTTTGATGGCTGTGGTATCACAAAATTTACACATACTTCTAAGTCCAACAATTTATTATTAATAGTTTCACTTTGGATAGTCAACCATCTTCAAACACTAATAAAATAAATAACTTTATTATTACCCTCATTTTTACCATTTTTACATTCAAGTTTATTTAGATACAAATTTTCTTCAGTTTCTTAAATTCCTTCTACTTAAGAATTTCCATCTACTTTTTCTATTATTACAGTGATGTTAGTAATGGCTTTCTTAGTTAAATTAACAAACGAACAAACAAACAAAAACCCGCAAAACTTCGTTTTACCTTCATCTGTGAAGGTTATTAATGTTTTTTGTTCAGTTCCTGAAAAATGTCTCTACACCATCTATTGATCTACTGACCTGCATAGTTTCTTATTGGAAGCAGGTTGTCATTTTATTCTTTCTTTCTCTATGTATAATTACTCTTGTCTCCCACTCCTCAACCCAGAAAGCCAAAAGTACATTCTCTTTATTCTTGGTTTCCAGAATTATGATTGTGATGCATCTAGGTGTGTTTTTCTCAATATTCCTACCAGCTGGTGTGCTCTGAATTTTTTGCAACTGTGGTTTGATGTCTTTATGTTTGCAAAATTGTCAGTAATTATGTTTGGGATGTTTTTTTTTTTTTTTTTTTTTTTTTTTTTTGTGTGTGTGTGTGTGTGTGTGTTATTTTTTCTTTTCTTCTCTCTCTTGTTTTCCTTTATTTTAAATTTTTAGTCTTTCTATTGTCCTGGTTCCAAGTACACTTATTATTTTTTCTCAGTGTCCAGTTTGCTGATAGCCCACAGTAAGAATTCATCATCTCTGAAATAGAGGGTTTTTAAAAAAATATATTTTTCTTCTATTTTCATTTTATTCTCTATATTCAGTTTTTCTTTATCTTAATATTCTTCATCTCTCAATTTTTTTCAACCTTTTTCTACACTAGATATTTTATTTTATTTTATTATTTTTTTTTCGTTAAATTTTTATTTTGTCAATATACAATATATATGATTATTATGGCCCATCACTGACACCTCCCTCCCTCCTCCCTCTCTCCCCTCCCCCCCCAAGAATGTCCTTTCTGTTTGCTTGTTGTAACAACTTCATAAAAGTATAGTTGTTATATCTTCTTCCCCCCCCCCCACCCCCGGTTTATTTTGTGTGTGTATGTGGGTGAATTAATTTGTTTGTTTTTTTTAGCTCCCACCAATGAGTGAGAACATGT